>NW_015506729.1:113936-135389 GCF_001515645.1 Sinocyclocheilus grahami
AAAAAAAAAAAGATTACTTTAGAGTTGCACCACATGACATTTCTCGAGTTATTAAATTTATATATTTTTTTTTGATTTTTCAAAACCATTTCTAAGAACTTGACGCGTGCAAAATAAGTCGAAACAACTGCAGTAAAATTGTCGTAATGGTAGTTTAAGGCAGAGACACCATAGTAATAATATCATGGAGTATTTGCATTACAGAGTTCACTGTGTGGATACCAAATCCGAATGGAGAACCGCTCAGGGGACGCCACACGACTGCTGTACTGCACCACTGGAGTTCTGCTGTGCAAACTACAGCAGGACCGGCTCCTCAGCTCCCTCACACACATCGTGGACGAGGTGATGCTCACATATATCTATGAATATACACAGTGTACGCTTAACACTAGACCGTTTAACCCCAAAATAGTCTCAATATTGTAGGTTCATGAGCGGAGCGTCCAGTCAGATTTTCTCCTCACCGTACTAAAAGAAGTGGTTCATAAGAGCTCAGATCTGCATTTGATATTGATGAGCGCTACAGTCGACTGTCAAAAGTTTGCCAACTACTTCATCCGCTGTCCTGTGGTCACCATACCTGGCAGAACTTTCCCTGTGGAGGCAAGATTATATCTAAATATATACTAACATACTGTAGCATTAGTAATTTGATGAAAATTTTGTATATGCATCATTTATTTTATGTTATAAATTATTTTATTTTGTGTAATGTTTTACAAATAAGCAAAAGTAATGACAAATTGTGGTGGTAGGTGTTTCACCTGGAGGATATTGTGGAGGAGACGGGTTACATTCTGGAGCAGGACTCAGAGTACAGTCAGAAGTATGTGGAGGAGGAAGAGGAGGTCAGCATCAACATCACACAGAAAGGAGGAAAGACTCTTCAGCACCAGGTTGGGACAAAAATCCGGAAGAATTTCATCAATTCCAGAAGAATCTGTCTATCTGTATCTTACATTAGTTAGCATGCGTAAGGCTGTTCTGTGGTGTTTCATTGCAGGCTTCTATTGTTTTGTAAATGTTTGTTCTGTTATTGTGTTCAGGAGCCGATCGTGAGGGACTCTGGCTCAGGCTGGGATCTGAGCCCTGAGCTGGATCACTTCAGCAACCGGACGCGACACGTCCTGCAGTATATGAACCCCAATAAGATAAATATGGATCTGATATTAGACCTACTGGAATACCTGGGTAATATACATACTGTACTGTAAGCACAGAGTCAGCAATTATAGTGACTGAATATGTAGCTCATTAGGATCCGTACTGTATTATTAGTAGTGTTTGCTAATGCAAACAGCACTCATATTTTCCTCAAAGAAATCTACTTTTCAATGGTTTTAACGAGTAAATGAAGTATCTCTGGTTCTTTTTCTCAGATAAATCACCTCAGTTTCGTGATGTGGATGGTGCGGTTCTGATCTTCCTCCCAGGCCTGGCTCATATTCAACAGCTGTATGATCTACTGACCACCGACAAGAGGTTCAGCTCAAAGGACAGGTAACTCCAGCCTAAATTTACTTTAAAGGAATAGTTCACCCAAAAAAAGAAAATGTATACTCAGGCCATCCAAGATGTAGATGAGTTTGTTTCTTCATCAGAACAGTTTTGGGAAATGTAGCATTACATCACTTGCTCACCACTGGATGCTCTGCAGTGAATGGGTGCCGTCAGAATGGGAGTCCAAACAGCTGAGAAAAACATCACAATAATCCAGAAGCAAACCACGACTCCAATCCATCAGTGAACGTCTTGTGTAGTGAAAAGCTACGTGTTTGTAAGAAACAAATCCATCATTAAGACATTTTTAACTTCAAACTGTTGCCTCTGGCTAAAATATGATTCCTCTATAATTTTGCTTTCTCCAGGGAAAAAGTCGTCTCATCTGAATCAGGAAAGAAATCTGCACAGACCAAGCACCGTTTACATTATAAAACCGTCCAGAACAGTTCTGATCAAATATGTGTGTGGATTTTGATGTGAGAGGACAATGGGGGATGGACTTTCACACTGGAGGAAGCGATAAAGCGATTATTATGGATAAAGGACTGGTTAAAATGCTTTAATGATGGATTTGTTTGTGGAAAAGTTAGCATATCACTCCTGTATTAAGAGAACTACACTGGCTGCCGGTTTCTTATAGGATTGATTTTAATATATTATTATATGTTTTTAAAGCCTTACATGGTACAGCTCCATCAAATATAGCCGATCTGATCCAGTTGAAGAAACGTTACGTTCTGAGCGAGTCATTGAATCTCTTAGTGGTTCCACGGATGTACCGGAAAACGAGAGGAGAGCGCTCCTAGGCTGTGGAATGGTTTACCTCGTTATATCCAGTAGTGCTCCACTCTTAGAGAGTTTAAACGACATTTAAAATCGTATTTTTTTTATTGTGGCGTAGAAGATGCCGTATTTAAGTTGACAAGAACAAAAAGTTCTGAGGGACACAAATACCCTTTTTTTAGCTGGCAAAACATTGAAAATTCATATTTTATAATTGATAATCTTCAAACTGAATACGGCATAAAGCTTTTTAAATTAATTTTTTATTGTGTTTGCTTCTAGATATAAACTGGTTGCCCTCCACTCCACACTGTCATCTCAGGACCAGTCTTCTGCATTTACACTGCCACCTCCTGGAATGAGAAAGGTACTGCAATATATTAGTGTTAATATGGCTTCATTTAGAATAGCATACTACATACAGGGATTAAAGTTCCGTAGCTACCATGGACTTCCGTCAGTTCATAAAGCCAGTCACTTGCTTCATTCCTGAATGATTCAGCCGTTCGAACGAATCAATTGAATGAATGATTCAGTGATAAAATCAGTGACTTGCCTCCACCTGCTGGCGGATTTAGTTTCATTTTTTAAATAAATAACTTATATAAGTTATTAAATAACTTATAATTTCAGTTATTTAAATCATATTTCTGTATTCAAAATTTATATTTAAAACATTAATCTCCACATGAATTTATGAATTTAATTGCAATCATGCTACAGCTGAGCCTCATTAAACGACACGTTTGTGTTCTTCTGTGCCACCTCTGTAGTACAAATTAATTTATTAATACTAATTTCATATGATTGGTAACTTATTTTATTTAGGCATGAGTGCAATTAAATTAATGTGGAGATTAATGTTTTAAATATAAAATTGAATACAGAAATATGATTCAAATAACTGAAATTATAAGCTAAAAATTAAACTAAATCCGCCAGCAGGTGGCGGCAAGTCACTGATTTTATCACTGAATCATTCATTCAATTGATTTGTTCGAACAGCTGAATCATTCAGGAATTTATGAACTGACGGAAATCCGTCGTAGCGATGGAACTTTAATCCCTTTACATACTACTCTTACTATTTCTGCAGTATGTAATATGTATATTCATATTCTCTTGAAGATTGTTCTGTCCACAAACATTGCTGAGACTGGTGTCACCATTCCTGATGTGGTCTTCCTCATCGACACAGGAAAAACTAAAGAGAATCGGTGAGCCGGGCCAGATAATGTCTGAAATGTTATCTGTCTATGATCTGATGCTTTTGAATGTTAGCGTTGACCTTCTGTTTCTGGTTTCAGGTATCATGAAAGCAGTCAGATGAGCTCTCTGGTGGAGACGTTTGTGAGTAAAGCCAGCGCTTTGCAGAGACAGGGGAGGGTTAGTGAGATTTTTTTTACTGTTTTTGCAAGGGGTCTCTTATGCTCACCAAGGCTGTATTTATTTGATCAAAAACAGTAAAAAGCAGTAATATTGTGAAATACTACTACAATTTAAAATTACTCTTTTCTATTTGAATATATATTCAAATGCAATTTATTCCTGTGATCAAAGCTGAATTTTCAGCATCATTCCTCCAGTCTTCAGTGTCACATGATTCTTCAGAAATCATTCTAATATACTGATTTGCTGCTCCGTAACCATTTCTGATTATTATCAAAGTTGTGCTTCATATTTGTGTGAAAATCGTGATCATTTTTTCAGGATTCTCTGTTCAAAAGAATAGCATTCACTTGAAATATAAATATTTTTTAATATTATTAAAGCATTTGCTGTCACTTTTAATCAATTTAACAAATGTAACCCTCTGGGCCTCTTTGGTAATTTTTGACCGAAATATTTTATATTTTGAAATTTTAAATATCGTAGCTACATCAGAATGAGATGACACTTGGTGACTTTTGTTGCATTAACTATGTGAACACACACAAAAAAATCATGGACATGATTCGGGTATGTTAAAGGGTCAACAAAAAAAAAAAGTCACACTTGGCTCCTTCCTGGTCAAAAATGACCGACATAGGAAATTAATGGGAAATACTAAAAAATACAACTTGGAGAATATTTTGGTGGTACAAACTACAAATTAGCCACTGTGCAGAAAAAAAGTGCACAGCAATCAAGGGGGTAACACTCTAAAATATAAAGAGTGCAAAATAGACATGCACACACACACAGGTTTGTTTTTGTGAATTGTGGGGACATTCCATAGGCGTAATGGTTTTTATACTGTACAAACTGTATGTGCTATTGCCCTACACCAACCCTACCTCTTACAGGAAACTTTATGTATTTTTACTTTCTCAAAAAAAACTCACTCTGTATGATTTATAAGTGTTTTGAAAAATGGGGATCTGGGGTAATGTCCTCATAAGTCACCTTCTCCTTGTAATATCTATGTCATACCCATGTCATTATACAAATTTGTGTCCTCATATATCACAAAAACGCACACACACATACAATGTTTGATTGTAATCATAATGCAAAACCTGATATTTATCTAACCAAAAATATCTAAACTTTTAGAATGTCTAAATGTATATCTAAAAGCAAAACCTAATAATTGTACCCCCAAAACCCCCAATTGTAAGTCGCTTTGGATAAAAGCGTCTGCTAAATGACTAAATGTAAATGTAAATGTAATAAAATTAAGAAATTATGTCTAAAAAAAACAATGGAAATCCATTTATTGAAAAATAATAATTAAATGAGTAAAAGTTTATTCATTCTTTTGGGGAAAAAATAGCTAATTAAAACGGTATAAATATTGCATAATATCTTAAAATCCCCTCAAAATTCTAAATAATAATCAAAAAATATTATTGAACAAAAATGTATTAATTGATTTCCTGAAAAAAAAAAAAAGAAGTTACATTTCAAGGCTTCGGTCACTTTTGACCGCGATGGAGCCAAGTGTGACTCCCAAACGAAGAGGACCAGAGGATTAAAAAAAAGTCTGACCCCAAACTTTTGAATGTTAGTGTACATAAAGCATCTTTTTCCATTGGTAATAAACTGACTTCTGTCACCTCTCTCTCTATGTGTGAACAGAAGTGTGAATATGGTTCTCCAGAGGATTTCCTGTGTCGAGCTCTCGATGTGCCTCAGCAGCAGGCTGTGTGTAATGCTGTCAGTCTGCTGAGGAAGATCGGCGCCTGCAAGCAAGATAGCTACGCCCTCACGCCACTCGGCCATCACTTGGCCGCCCTTCCTGTCAATGTCAAGATCGGCAAAATGCTCATCTTTGGTGCCATCTTTGGCTGCCTGGAACACATTGTGAGCGTTTTTTGCCGCATGTTACTAAATTTCTGTCATCATTTCTCACCCTTGTGTCGTTCCAAGCATGCTGACTTTGTTTTTTTATATTATTAAGCCACCATCGCAGCGGCCATGTCTGAAAAGTCCCCCTTTGTTACTCCTATGAGCAGAAAGGAGGAGGCCAACCTGGCTAAATCTGCTCTAGCAGTCGCAAACTCAGATCATATGACCATCTGCAGTGCTTACCTTGGGTAATCACTCGTTCAACAGAACAGCACTGTATGGCGGTATGTGTAGAAAGGAAGTGAAATCATGGGAATGAAGTTACTGTTCACAGGTGGAAGAGCTCTTGGAGCGAGGGACCGCGTGTTGAGGTGGCTTACTGCCGGAGACACTTCCTGAGCCGCACATCCTCTTACAGCTCCTAACACACTTGCTGATTCATTAGCAGTCATGATGATTTGACGAATGTACGTCTGTTCTGCTAAAACTTGCATTGGTTGAGCTGCGTGTGTGCGGATAGGATTTAAAATGTTTATTTTTAGGGGTAATGATAAATTGAAGACAACAAGAGAAGGAGAAATCTTTAAAAAAAAAAGTCGTTTAAAACACAAGTGCCATGTTTTAAAATTGTATTCTTGTTGGTTTCATACATTTTTTAAATACGTTTATATGATTTATACCAACAATTTTAGATTCATGTCTCTAAAATGTAATGTGGACTAACCATTATTATACAGTTATTGCAGTATAATTTATATACTTCAGATTTAGTAGTTTTGTTGCATGCTTTTTGTAATTTTTATCATTTTTTTAATCTTCAATTTATTTTGATTTTAGTTTTAGTAATTTGGTACATGAACAAACTTATTTATTTGCATTTTCAATTTTCTTATATTTATATTTTATTTTATATTTCTTTCACTTACCTAAAACATTTTTTTTTGTTATTTTAGTTAATAATAGCGACAGTTATCCATCACTTTAAAGGTAATACAATTTAAAATACTAAAATAATAAAAGATTATACCTTACACGTTTTTGAATCATTAATATAATCAAGTTGTAGTCTTTGTTGTTCTCATAGATTTTTGAAAAACAAAACAAAAAATCGGATTAATGTCGCTAAAATGTCATGTGGTGTAACCATCCAGTGTTATTATAGTATTATTTATATATTTAAGAATTTGTGTGTGTATATATATATATATTACAATTATAAAGACTGTATACAGTGGGGCAAAAAAGTATTTAGTCAGCCACCAATTGTGCAAGTTCTCCCACTTAAAAAGATGAGAGAGGCCTGTAATTTTCATCATAGGTATACCTCAACTATGAGAGACAAAATGAGAAAAAAAATCCAGAAAATCTTCTTATTACCCTGATCATTCATACATTTGTGATTTGAACCACTGTTTTCTTGTCTTGCCTGCAGGTGAAATACATGAAGGTGTTTCTAAGAGACACTACATTGATCTCTCCTTTAGCCATGCTGCTGTTCGGAGGTGATATTGACGTGCAGCACAGGGAGAGACTTGTCTCTCTGGATGGATGGATCTATTTCCAGGTGAGGGAAAGTTTTTGAATGCGTGTCTTGTTTCTCATTGGTTATCTATGCATGGTTGTTTGCATGATTTGCATTGAACGCTTCATTGGCAGGAGCACTGGTGCATCATAAAATGGTTGTCAAACTTTCATTTCCCATCAGGCTCCAGTCAGAATTGGCGTGATCTTCAAACACCTTTGCAAACTGGTCGACTCCCTCCTGGAGAGGAAATTGGCCAACCCCAAAATTAATTTGGAAGGTAACTTATTGTTGAATAAATCTATATTATATTTATTTTATTTTGATTTCTTATTTTATTTTATCATTATATATTTGTAGAATTTTATTTCATCATTATATATTTGTAGAATAAGGGTGCAGTTTTTCTGCTGTGAACACATATGATGCCTTTTATGCTTATCCTTTTCAGATGAGAAAACCATACAAATAATCACAGAACTGATCAAGTCAGAAAACATGCTCTGAGGAAGTGCCCGTTTGTGCTCAATCATGAATGACTGAAATGCTGACAAACCTCACTGAGGGGTGAGAATGTAAATTATATTGCCAAACCAGAATAAAAATATTTTAAGACATTAAAATGGTATTAGTTAAATCCATTATCATAATAGACTGACAGTTGTTTTTGTTTTATTCCTTTAAGTCGGTAGGAATGCAGACGAACAATCTTGTGGTTATAATGTAATTGTTTTGTTATTGATAGAAGTGAATGCAATATCAAATTATGGTCTTGTAAATGTAACATTATATATAACTGGTTAAGATTCATGTCTCAAGTTTGACGTATAATTATTACCGATGAATGAACTTGGGTAATTTCCCTGACACAGTGGGCTTTGAGAATGGAATTTTATTCATATTATTTAGAACAAAAAAGGGCCTAAAAAAGCATTATGTCTTTTAGTGTAATAATGGTAATCTGATACTCTTTTAAAGGGGTCATAGAATGCAATTAAAATTTTTCCTTTGTCTTTGGAGTGTTACAAGCTCTTGGTGCATAAAGAAGATCTGTAAAGTTGCAAAATTGAGTAACATGATTTATGGTTCCAAATGAATGTCTGTCTGTTCTAAAAGCCTATAGAACTGAATAATCTATAACTACATTAGTGTACTTCCTGACAAACCTATCAACAACATAGTTGTTTCCAGCAGGGAAAGGTCTTCAACCACAAAGTGATCAGTGCTTCACCACTAGACTAGACTAGACGAATAGAATAGAAAGGCCAGGTGGAAACTGTTGACAATGTAAAATGTTGCCGACATTAGGAATATTAAAAGAAATGTGCATCCTAAAACTTTATTCTCTTGTGACATTGCACTACGGAATGCTGTAAGAACGCGGAGTTGTTCTCTGAACACAAAAAGCTATAGATCACTTGTGAATTATTAATATGCCATTGAAACTGAAACTGCTTGGCTTTTCTAAAAAAAAAAGCTTCTTAGAAGTTAGTCAGTGTTTTTTTTCTTAGTCACAATTGTAACCAGTGGGAAACTACAGTCAACACATGCTCAATTTCTCAACAATAACCAAATCAATCTAGCTGTACACACTAAAGTTACATAATATATTTTAAAAGCCAATTGTTTGTTAAACAGAAATGTATATTTCTTTTACATTTGACTTTGTTTTCATTTAATGTAACAAAACAGACCATTTTTCAAAGAGGTAAACTGGAATTAAATAGCTTTATTCATGTAAAAACTCCCAAGTTTCTCACAAATGTAACCCGTGGGATTAAGTGAGTTAAAAACATTTTAGAGAACACACTGCAGCTGCGGATATCCACATAAAAAAATGTCCTATGAGACATCATTATCGACCACTTCTCTTTTTGGTGCGTTATATTGCTTATTGACTCAGAAATGATTATCTTGCCTAAGCAAGTGTCGTTCAGACCACAGTTTGTCAGTGCATCCCTATACTTGTAATTCAAATAACGGAGCAATCTATCCAGATTATGCTGCATGTGGTCCGATACATTGTTTCTTATGAAAATGCATGAGTGTGATAATGATTCTTCACTTGTTCAGGTATGCAAATTGAATGACTGTGAATGAGTTCATTCTGTGCATGATGTTTTGAGGGCACATGTTTGACTAGATCACCATGTGAATTACATTATATCTGATGCTCACATACTTCACTAACTGTATTAGTGAGTAATAATCATGTGTCTCTCTCTGCAGCTTCATGCCACACTCAGGAGAAAGCAAGAGGAAATATCTGCCCTGAAGGAGACAAATGCCCAGCTGAGAAATCTGGCTAAGCAGACTGAACATTACGTCACAATACTAGATGTAAAGCATTATTTCAGAAAATAATCAAGTGAATACATCAGAATTCCTTATATCCACATCTCACAGTTCTGACCTCTTCTCAGAATAGTTTATACTTGAGAAAAACTCAGAATTGCTAGGAGAACCTTTTTTTTTTTTTTTTTTTTACCTTTTTATTAATCTTAGTAACCGGCTTCCATAGATTACAGAGATTATGAAAAAACAAATTCCAGGATTTGAAATCCCAACATAAATTCAAAAATGTAACTTCTTACTGCACATTCCTGGCCTTGTGAACGCTTCACCTGTGCATGTTATTCCAATGAAAAAAAAAAAAAGATTGTCTTTGCTCCATTACAGTATGTAACACTCACTTTCACCATTCGGTTAATTCCCAACCGTTTTTTCTAATGAATATCCTGTTTCACCCTGAAATTCGCCATATTTTGAAATAAAATGCATTGTGAACAGCATTTAACTTTTTTATTTTTTCATCAAATATATAATTTTTATATTTATATAGATTAAACAGTTTATGGGTGAAATGGGAATTATTTGCAGGTTTCGCATTATAAATATTACTATATCTTTGATATTAGAATTGAGACATAAACGCTGAATTGACCATTCAGAAGTCAGGACTGCAACTATCTGTTTTATAAACTATTACATTACACATAAATCTGTGAAACTTCAGCAGAGGGCAGTAAGACCTCCACATTTTCAGTGTCACACCCTCGAATGACCGTTTGCCAATTCCACTTCCTGTCTACTAGGTCCTGACAACATCGTTCCAGAGGGACTCAGTATCTCGCCGCACTCCTGTGAGGCCAACAGAGGATCATTCTTCTGAACACTCCTGGATCTCTCTGCTGACAGAGGAAGAGCCATCGGATCCATCTTGCACAGCTTTAACTAACTCCACCACTGACACAGAAAGGCCGACATCAGGGCTCAAGCGGCGGCTGTGGTCCAGCTGGAATGACCTTCTGTGTGAAGAAGCTGAGGACACCAGCTTGAACCGTCCATCAGGTTCCAAGCAGCCCAGGCTTGAAAATTAACTTGGACAGGTAGACTTGGAGCATCTGAAGGCCCAGCTGGACCAGGATCAACAGAGAAGATTCAGGCCTGACTCAGAATCAAAGCCTTGAGATGTCCTCTGAAGGTTTGATCGCACAGTTTGTGAACATATTTGGGGCGTTCCATGGCCTTCAGGTGATTACAGAAACCCCTTCCGTCATATCTGATCTGAACATGAGTGGAGATGATGGAAAAGTGTGCTTTAAAGGGATAGTTCATCCAAAAATGAAAATGTGATGTTTATCTGCTTACCCCCAGGGCATCCAAGATGTAGGTGACTTTGTTTCTTCAGCAGAACACATATGATGATTTTTAACTTTAACCGTTGCAGTCTATCAGTCGTATAATGCATGGCAATGGTAACAAAATCGATGAGAGTAAAAGAAAACATGCACAGATGTGCATGGCATCCGGTGCGTGAGGTGTGTACGCGCTCTGGCGTAGTTTACACAAGCGCCGGAAGTGATCTCTCGCGCGTATACGTCACTCATTGTCTACACAGTGCACAGTCATTGTAGGTTCGACAGCTAATCAAGATGGTACTTGCGCTTATGCGGATTGTTCAAACCGACTTAAAACTAAAAGATTACGTTCTCTCGCTCTTGGAAATGGTTTTCTCTAAACGACTTAAATGGGCACTCCTCAACAGAGGGATAAAGCTGACATACCACAATGTTTATCACAGGACAAGGAAATCAAATCATATATACATTTATTGAAGCAGTATATCCAGTGATGCAGGACTGTACATTGACAGTGTGCAGAATTTTACACTAGAACTAAATTATATCTTTATGGCCTTTATAAAGCTGATTTAAAAGCGAAGCGTGTCATTTCTAGACAACTAACTACACCAAACAATTTAAAATTTAATGACTATATACATATATATATATATATATAGTCCTCTCTTGTTTTCCATTGGTTGGCCAAATGGGTAGCCCCACCCCCAAACTCACCTCATTGGTTGAGCCCAAACACACTGCAATTCCATTTGGTGCCACTAGTGGTGCAAAATTGTACATTTCTCCTTTAAATTTCTTAATCTATACAATCTTTTCGATCAAAAGTCGATCTTTTTTTACAGTAAATAAAATACAAATATTTATACAATGATGTTTTGTTGACGTCATCAGTGTAGTGAGAACTTCAGGATTTGACTTTTATGACTATGTGTAACAGTGTCAAAGCTCACGGTGTTTGCAAGGGTGGATTTTAGGTTAGCAAGTTAATGATTGTGACGAGTGGGGTGGGCCGAGAGCTGTGACCCAAGTGATAATGAGCATCACCAGCCTCGCTCTGTTCCCACAGCTCTCGGTCCCGCCCCACTCGTCGCAACCATGTTTTTTTATTAAGAGACAAGTACACCCTTCATGCCAGGCTACAATATATTCTCACCACATGGTATGAGGAAGCTGGCAAAAAAAAAAAAGTCACTAATGCCTTCACTATATTCCCATTGAGCAGCAGAAGGGCTTGCAAAGACTGAAAAAGAAAAAAAAATTATAATAACACACCATTTCCTGCATTCAAGGGCTTTATAAACAACATTATTAACTGTGTAATACTTGGACCAACATTAATATTACTGTTTGTAAATTGTACGTCAAGGTTACATTCCTGTGAGAATTCTTACCGAGTCACGATCTTATTAGTATCGTATTAGGCTGTACCCTGGCTCTGCTACGGTTGAGTATAAAGGATCACCTGAAGGATGAAAGATGCAACAAGAATTGAGAATTTAAAAAAAACATGCAGAAGAGAATGTACATCACATTGCTATATGCATATAATATGCAAAAAAAAAAAAAGTCACTAATGCCTTCACTATATTCCCATTGAGCAGCAGAAGGGCTTGCAAAGACTGAAAAAGAAAAAAAAATAATAATAACACACCATTTCCTGCATTCAAGGGCTTTATAAACAACATTATTAACTGTGTAATACTTGGACCAACATTAATATTACTGTTTGTAAATTGTACGTCAAGGTTACATTCCTGTGAGAATTCTTACCGAGTCACGATCTTATTAGTATCGTATTAGGCTGTACCCTGGCTCTGCTACGGTTGAGTATAAAGGATCACCTGAAGGATGAAAGATGCAACAAGAATTGAGAATAAAAAAAAAACATGCAGAAGAGAACGTACATCACATTGCTATATGCATATAATATTTTCATACTTCTTGCAGTTGGTGGTGGAGGTGCTGCTGCTCTCCTGAAATAATACACAGCAAGACGTAAGGTAATATTAAAGCTAATTTTATTAATCATATTTACATAAGAAATGAAATAAACTAATAATTGAATGGTAAATCTGCAAGGAGTGAGGGCTCACCTGCCAGCTGTGGGAAGTGAACGAGTGGGAACCGATCTCTGATTATTGTAGAAGTTTTCATATGGAACAGGTGCTGAGAAAAGATCAGTTTAATAAAGTTTGACCCGACATAAAATGTCATCAGACTCATATTTGAGTGGAACTCAAGACAGAAAGTTCATGCTGTTCTTTTCTTTACAACAGACCGTCAAGCTCTGATAAGAACAAAAAGGCAGCATAAAAGCAGGGTTATTATAGTTAAACTAAAAATGAAACCATTTAAAAAAAAAAAGCTGTTACTTCACTTTGACTGAAATAAAATACAAACATTTTTTTTTTTATTTCAGCTAAATGCCAAGGCAACATTTCTTGTTTTAATTTAGTTTAACTTGATGTACTAAAATACTAAAGCTGGAATAAAATTAATAAAAACTATTTATACATATATATATATATATATATATATATATATATATATATATATAAACTACTAAAAATGACTAAAACTTTCAAATGAAAATGGAAAATATAAAAATTAAAACTGATAAAAAATATTATTAAAAACTATAATATTATCTCAATGATGCTAAGATAACTCTGCATAAAAGTAGACCATATGACCCTTCAGAAGATACATGATAGGTTTTTTTTTTTGAAGAAAGACAGAAATGTAAAGCATTATTCATTGAAAATCACCCCCACTACCTCAAATCTCATTTGTGCGTGAGCATATTTTAGTTCGGAGTGGTCTAGGTTTGACATCAATGTCTTGTAATCAAACACAATGCATCAAATTGGAACATGTGGAATCATAAATGAGATTTTCAGTTAATAGTACCTTTGAACTTTTCATGGACAAAGTCATATGGACTCATTTTATGGAGCTTTTATGATGCTTTTTGTCGTTTCAGAAAAAAACCCCATTCATAATGAAATTAACTGAATTTTAATTTCTATTCAAATTAGATCTAAAAAGTTCACATAACAAAATGCACAGTAAAGGTGTGTTCACATCTGCAAAACTTTGCACTGTAAAGATCCATTGTCAGTAGTATTGCAATGTATGAAGCACAGCACACAAAAAAGGCACTTTCATACCAAGTAGCTTTCTGCTGGTCAATACTGTCGGTTCATGTGACCAGCTTCATGCAAGATCTGTGGGGAAATCTTTCGCCCTCATTCAGAATTTGTTGCAATGATTCCATTTGAAACGACTGGATTTCATCAGTGAACGTGGCCACACCTTAATGTGCTGTTGTGAAAACCTGCTGCTGAGAGTACCTGGTGGTTTGTCTCCAGTTCGTCTGAGGTTGATAAAATGCTCAATGTCTTCTTGAATGTTACATTGCTCCAGTGACTTCCTCACTTCCTCATAGAGCTGCGTGACACAGATACACATGGTGAGGTGGGTTCCATATGTAGGTCCTACCTGATGCCGCAGTCGGGTTACCTCATCGCTGGTGACACACTGCTGGGAGATAATGTAATGTCATTAAACATAAATGTAGTAATGTCATTAAACAGCTTGAAAGATCAAAGACAATTTTAAATATAACTCCAACTGGATTCGTCTGAAAGTAGAAAGTCATATACACCTAGGATGACTCGAAGGTGAGTAATTTGTGGGCTAATTTTCATTTTTGGGTGAAGTAACCCTTTAAGAAGCCTTAAGACTCAACATAAGAGTCATTCGATTGGGAATCAGACATTACTGAATGAGCAGTATGCTGTTGATTCACTAAGAAGAGCCGAATCATAAGACTCAATCGTTCGGGAATCATAATACACTGATTGAGCTGTATGCTTTTGATTCACTAAAGAGAACCAACTCATAAGACTCAATCAATCAGGAATCAGACTACACTGACAGAACTGTGCATTTTGCGCTGTAGATTTAGTAGCAGTGTTCAAAATGGCCAAATATCAGCGGATTAAGTCGCCTGAATTAACTGTATAAGTCTATCATTCATTTGTCTTAAAGCTCTTGCATTTATACATTGTGGAATTAGCGTAATTCAAAGAAACATAATAGCCAGATTTTTTTTTAAAGTGCATGCACGCATATATACAATATTCACAATATTTAATATTGCTTAGTTGTATATTGCTAATAGAATCCTCTTAAATATTAAATATATTGCCCAGTCCTAGTTAAAGTATATTATTATTATAAGTGAGAGTATTATTAGTGCGTCTGCTGACATTCTTACCGGCTTCCTCTGCCGTCTGCTTGGCTTGCTGTGTTTTGGCGTACAGCTTGAAGTATAAGAGAGTGACATTATTTATACAACAGAATGTCTTTGTACGGTCATTCACATCTTACAAGCATAATACATAATACAAACAGCTAAAGGGCTCTTCTCTCTTTTTACAGCAGTTCTCTAAAAATAGCTCTGTCTCTGAAGAGATGACGACTGATAGTTGACTCGCTACAAAAGGTTTATAGCCTTTCAACAGCTCCAGAGTCTTGTCCTCAGGGGATTACAGATACTTCCAACATTGCTGCCATGTTTTACAATGATTCACAGCGCTGTACATGCTCTGGCAGTCATCTGAACCCATGCGTGGCCTTCATGGTTTGTTTTGCATGCTGCTTTGCTGTACTAACTCATTTGCTTCCTCTCAAGAGACGCAGCTCAATGGAATTTAGGCCTGAATTTTTTGCTTTTCACTCAATTTGTAAAAGAAAGTTTTCCAGGTAAACATTATGTTCTATATATATATATATATATATATATATATACACACACATTGTTTCTCATTGTTCGCTGAAAAATTTGAATTCTGTCATCATTTACTCACCCTCAAGTTGTTCCAAACCTGTATGAGATTCTTTCTTCTGTTGAACACAAAAGAAGATATTTTGAAGAATGTTGGTAACCAAGCCATTGACTTCCATAGCTTGGAACAACTTGAGGATGACAGAATTTTTATTTTTGGGTGAACTATCCCTTCTACATCTGTCATTTTGTTTGTATTCGTTGTAAAAGCAGCTACAAAATGGTAAAACATATGCAAGAAAGGAATATGAATCAGAATTAATATGCAAATATAACAATGACGTAATCGACGTCAGTTACATTTTGATTCTACCATGGCATTCTAGAATGCTTGATTCGGATTGGCTGGAATGTGTGCTTTATTGCACGGATACTTCCAGTCAGGTTTAATCACCATTCTGTTCTGGCTACAACATAGCAAATAATCAAAAGTCAAGTCACCTTTTATTATCTACAGAAAGCACTCACTGTTTCTTTATCCTGTTTTCACACTCGCCCCCCCACACACACACAGATCTTATCAGCACTGCCCTGTAAACTGTAATCTTAAAGTTCTTAAAAAGTATGAAATTTACAAAATGTCTATATGCAAGTCAGTTTAGGCTGAATTCCTCATAGAAGTTTAATATTTAACAGTTTAGCATTTGGATCAAACTCTAACCAGATGAATATCAATACAGAGATATCTTGCTAACACTGTAAAAAGTGCCGTTAAAAGCAAAATGCATGAAGACCAGGAAAGAAAAGAGGCTTCTATATATGCACTACAGCAAAAAAAAAAAAAGTAAGTGAAAGCAAGATTCTTGCAGTGGTCATACAGGACAGAAAAAAAACAGATGCAATGTCAGTTTTACTTACGAACCTTTTCTTGCTGCTTGGAACTGCTAGTGGTAGCGTTTCTGTTCATATTCTGTTCTGCTTCCTCTTTATCTCGACACTTTTGCTCATAAGTCTTCTTCGCCTTAAAAAAAAACCATCCATTGACATTTAAAGTGTGACCAATACAACTTATGTCTAAATTTAACTATAATCTATATTCTGTATGAGCTATAAGAGATATGCCATTTATATTATACTGCATATAGAATCACACACTACTACACAACCGGCTAAAAGTGCACACAATTCACTGAATATTTCCCATGATATCAAAAACACTATAATCCAGAGATTAAGGCAGAACAATATAAGAGACATAACTGTAGATGATTATAATTCATTCATAGCTATTAACCTCTTTAATCACATTTATTTAAACGTATGAGCGGATACTGAAGAAAAAGCAACCAAGTGGCCAACTCCTTAAAAACATTTTGGTCACAACTTCAATTTGTATGATTTCATCATTTTGATGACTTTACTATTATTCTAAATGTGGAAAATTGTGGAAAAACATTTATTTCAGATAATTGGTACACAAATAAATTTGTTTCTACAAGAGTTGTATGCAACATCAGATGTGGTACTACAAAGTTTCAGTTCTTAACTAATAAATACTGCTGCATCATGGGAAACCTGTCCTTGGTGCTAATAAACTTAAAGAGGTCATATGATACTTTGATGATTGCTAAAAAGAACATTATTTTGTGTATTTGGTGTAATGAAATGTTTATGCAGTTTAAGGTTCAAAAAACACATTATTTTCCACATACTGTACATTATTGTTTCTCCTCTATGCCCCGCCTTTTTGAAACGCGTCGATTTTTACAAAGTTCATCGGTCTGAAAAGCGAGGTGTGCTCTGATTGGCCAGCTATCCAGTGCATTGTGATTGGCCAAATACCTCAAGCGTGTGACGGAAATGTTACGGCCCTTACCATATTGTGATGATGCCCTGTCAGGCTGAAGCGATGATTCAAAAACATGAAAACCCATTATAAACAAGGCATTTGTTGCATCCAGTGGGGACATAATTACGGATTATAATGACTTATACTGAGTTTTTACGCATTGCATCGCGCCGCGTAAACATAAAACCATGTCTGCATTTGTGATCGGAGAAATGACAAACAACAAGCGCTACTCTACACTGCTCAAAACTTGCGTTTGAATCATCAGTGGCAAATTCTTTAAATATAAAAAAACGTACTTAGAATCTGGAAGTCAGAACAGCCGGCATTATAGTCTACTCTACCAGGATCAGGAAACAGTCCTCCATAAAATGTGCTGGACACATCTGAATATTTGGGTTGAACTGTTCTGGAACAGTGTTGTAAATACAACTTAACCACTAATTTCTACTCGTGTCCTCTTTTGGAAGGCCAAACATAGTAGTTTCGCTTTCACAACGAAACACACAGCGTCACACATGGCGGGCTAGAGTGAGCGGATGCCGGTGGCTTGAGAACGGCACGGCCGGCGGATTCGACGAAGGAGCGGCCGGAGGGCTTGCGGCAACCACATGTGATGACCCCGGGCTGGACTCCGCTTCCTCCACAGTGAAAGCCGATCCGGCGATCCACAGCGTGAAGTTGATGTTTATGATCAGCTCCAGGTATGACAAAGCGGATTATCGTCCTTTTTTTGGAAGGCCAAACAAAGTAGTTTCGCTTTCACAACGAAACACAGCGCCAAGGCGGCGGCGGCAACAACAATACTGAGAATAAAAGTTACACCTTCTTTCTTTGCGTGAACATTTGGGCGGCGTTATGCAAATCTTCCCACATCGTGACATAGATATGTGGGGGCGTGTTAGAACGAGCCGTTTTAGGTAGGTGTGGCTGACTCTTAACTCATAAAGAATATCTCTTTGGATTTGAGACTTTAGTCTTTGCAACTTTACAGATCTTCTTTATGCACTAAGAGCTTGTAACACTCCAAAGTGAAAGGACAAATTGAACCCCTATAAAACTCAAGGGAGACCTGAGGGAGACCATTTATCAACCTGAAATCACCACTTTTAAGAATGCTTTATTTAAGCTTTCTGAATGAGAAGCTGTCTTTTTAATGAACAATGCCATTCAGTACAGATTACTTCCCATTTTGTACAGCTAAAATCAGGTGAACTTATTCACTTCCCTCCTGCCACTGAATCAGAACATATACTTCCCATAAAGGAAATAAGGTACCATAGAAAAGTGGGCAGCTAAACCACCTATTATAGCAACAGCACTGATACACAACAATACACAAACTGATGACACTTTGCTCTCTCTTTCATACTTGCCTCAGCCGTTTTCTTATACTGAGCGACCTTCTGCTTATGAAGAGCATCCATATGCTGTTCTACCTGAAAAAAGCATAGCTTTTCAGTTCATTTCTTGTATTCATCATTATGCACTGTAGAAAATGAAATTTCTTTTTTTTTTTTTTTTTACTTTTAATAAGTCATTTGTAGGTTGATTCGTGCTATTTGTTTTGAGAATTACGACCAGCCAGCACAGCAACACAGGCTCAGTTGATGTTTATGATCAGCTCCAGGTATGACAAAGTGGATTATCGTCCTTTTTTTGGAAGGCCAAACAAAGTAGTTTCGCTTTCACAACGAAACACAGCGCCAAGGCGGCGGCGGCAACAACAATACTGAGAATAAAAGTTACACCTTCTTTCTTTGCGTGAACATTTGGGCGGCGTTATGCAAATCTTCCCACATCGTGACATAGATATGTGGGGGCGTGATAGAACGAGCCGTTTTAGGTAGGTGTGGCTGACTCTTAACTTATAAAGAATATCTCTTTGGATTTGAGACTTTAGTCTTTGCAACTTTACAGATCTTCTTTATGCACTAAGAGCTTGTAACACTCCAAAGTGAAAGGACAAATTGAACCCCTATAAAACTCAAGGGAGACAGTTTATTTATCAACCTGAAATCACCACTTTTAAGAATGCTTTATTTAAGCTTTCTGAATGAGAAGCTGTCTTTTTAATGAACAATGCCATTCAGTACAGATTACTTCCCATTTTGTACAGCTAAAATCAGGTGAACTTATTCACTTCCCTCCTGCCACTGAATCAGAACATATACTTCCCATAAAGGAAATAAGGTACCATAGAAAAGTGGGCAGCTAAACCACCTATTATAGCAACAGCACTGATACACAACAATACACAAACTGATGACACTTTGCTCTCTCTTTCATACTTGCCTCAGCCGTTTTCTTATACTGAGCGACCTTCTGCTTATGAAGAGCATCCATATGCTGTTCTACCTGAAAAAAAGCATAGCTTTTCAGTTCATTTCTTGTATTCATCATTATGCCCTGTAGAAAATGAAATTTCTTTTTTTTTTTTTTTTTACTTTTAATAAGTCATTTGTAGGTTGATTCGTGCTATTTGTTTTGAGAATTACGACCAGCCAGCACAGCAACACAGGCTCAACCAATGGTGTCAGTTTGGGGCGGGGCTATCTGTCTTTATGGCCAATAGCAGACAGGGGGAGTTTTGTTCCAAAAACTTACTGAATGTATTGCTAATATTTAATTTTACTACAGTAGATGATTTACCAGTGCAGATATTTTGGATATACTCTTCCCTGCAAGTTATTTTTGATGTCACAGAACAGTTCCAAAAGTGAAGTGTTTGAGATGGTGCGTGATTTTGTAGTGCCATCAGCCATTCAGTGTTGTCATTTCCTTGCAATTTGTCACATTTACACCTCAGATAATTGGGTACAAACACAACTGTGTCCAGAACTGAACACCCATGAGCAAAGATGGGAGATTTCAAATCACATACTTCCAAGACGTTCTGCGTCAGCTGCGCAACTACCATTGAATTGAATGCTAACCAATAACCAGGTATGAAAAGATTGAAAAGTCTTTCATTTTGGGGACATTGGCAACACAGAAAGACACGCTTCAATTTCAATCAGTAAATAACAAAGTATGAAATGCTGTTTGTATGTCTTACCTTCTTTCGGGCCTCTTTCTGTTTCTCTCTGAAGTCTTCAAATTTTTTTGCTTCCTCCCTCATGGTTTGGGCCAAATGCAGATGGGACAAACTCACACTTTCTGTTTCTAAACACACAATTTAACCATAAAATTGTAAACCACGATAAACTGCAATCATTAATCGTTTGCAGACAAGATTTACTTACGTAATTTGAAAACATCAAGCGATCGTTTCAGGGTGCTAAAAACAGAAAAACAAAAATGTTGATGAGTAACCGATGTGCATTTTGTGCAATAAAACCATTGTAAAATTGCTGACATCAGTCACTGGTATAGGACTCAGTTAAACGTTTTTTTCCCCCCCCTCACCCCATAGTAAGAGGAAAAGCACTAACCACAAACCAACTACAAACATGTGACCAACCCACATGGACTGTTTATGTGTGTACTTTGAAATGATCTCATACAGCATATCAATACCGCATTGTTCAAATGTTATCTTTTTAAAGGGGATCAGTATCCAACCAGAACAACACAATAACATGTCATATTCACTAAAGAACCTTCTTGCTAAAGAAATCAAAGAATTTAACCTCTATAAAGAAGACCACTGCAATAAAAATGTAAGTAATGCTTGCCCAAGTTGTTGTGGGCAGTTATACAGCCTTGCTACACATTTGCTAATGTGTTTTTAGAACACAGTAATTGTGGGTACTTGGTTATTGTTTACTGGCTCATCTCAAAACTGCCAGCCTACAAGTATCTGATATGGTTTAGGTTCCTCCTTTTATAGTCTGATTGCTTAAAATATTAATAGCAAACCTCTCAACTAGAGATCACACGATTTGATGTCCTTAGCACAAATGCTCAGTTTAACACTTAGGAGTTATAGGTTTACTGCTAATGAACCCCAAAAATAATAATAATAACGCACCATTAAATTCCTTTCAAGAAATAGCAATTTGTAAAATATAACCATAATGTTAACTGTAATCATACATCGGTACTGTCACGAATCCGGTCCATGAACTTCCATCTGCTAGCCATC
>NW_015506729.1:139718-145695 GCF_001515645.1 Sinocyclocheilus grahami
CTTCATTTCACTGTGTCCACACACTTTCTTGGACAAACCCAGCAGCTCCTTGGCATATTTTTCTTCTATTGCAGCTCTGAAAATAAGAGTTTTTATATTTTAGATCAGGGCTGTCCAAACTCGGTCCTGGAGGGCCGCTGTCCTGCAGAGTTTAGCTCCAACTCGCCTCAACACACCTGACTGGAAGTTTCTATACCCAGTAAGAGCTTTATTAGCTGGTTCAGGTGAGTTTAATTGGGGTTGGAGCTAAACTCTGCAGGACAGCGGCCCTCCAGGACCGAGTTTGGACAGCCCTGATTTAGATCAATGTCTTGTACATAATGACATAATGAGTTAAACTGTCAATTTGCATGCCTGAAATGTATCCGTTATTAAATCAAATATTAAACTAATTGTGTACGGCTTGAATATTGGGATTTTGTTTCACACTTTCTATATTGAGGAAATATTTCCACACATTTTTGGTGTTTTCTCCATCCCAGCTTAATATGCAGAGGCAACTCGGAATACACCATTCATAGTTTTTGTAACATTTTTCTATAACTCTACAACACTATCAAGACACTTAATTGTTTGTTTGAGTATCCCTGCCAGTCTGGTAGGATTATAAGATTAAGAAATTAGATCATAAATCAACTGTAGTCAGGGCATTCACATTAGTTTAAGAATTTTAAAGTAAAAAAAAACATTAAAACATTTTTAATCGTGCATTAATGGGATAGTTCACCCCAAAAATTAAAATGCTGTCATTATTTACTCACCCTAAAGTTGTTCCATTCCTTTATGAGTTTCTTTCTTCTGATGAACACAAAATATGTTATTTAGAAGAATGTTGGAAATCAATCGGTTTCTGGTCCCCATTAACTTCTATAGTATTTTTTTAACTGTTTGGCTACCAGCATTCTTCAAAATATCTTCCTTTATGTTCAACAGAAGAAAGAAACTCATACAGGTTTGGACCAACTTGAGGGTGAGTAAATAAGACAGAAGTTAAATTTTCGGGTAAACTATCCCTTTAGGAAAGTAAAATGGCCCATTTTAATTTCACGTTGACTTTAACTTCCAGTATTATCCTTAGGGCGGTGCAACCGGGTGCTCTATAATAAATAGAATATAATACTTTTTGTGCAACTTGCTACTCATCCTTCAGTCTACTTGCATGACTGCAAGGTAATGACTTTGGTGACTAAACTAGTAGAGATATGCAAAGTTCTAGATGGCGCAGGCTGATAGCTTCTAACTCAATCTGATATAATCACATTATCTTTTCACATCAGCAGCAAATGAGCTTGCTGCTCGATATTCAAATTAGTGATGGGAAAGCGAGGTTTTCTGAACCGTTTGAGGGTTTCATGAAATGTAAACTCTTTAAGAAACTCTAATAATTCTATTGCATGTAAGACTCTTTCATGGTGTAAGTCTTAGCTAACATAGTATGCTTTGGAGTATTGTTTGTAACCCTTATTGTCTTTTGTTCTTACTTGTCTTTGTAATTGTATTTGCTGTTCTTCTATGCAGACACAATTCAGCACATTGAGATAAGCTTTTTTTATTTATAATATATTATTATATAATAAAGTAACTATTTAGGTTGTTGTTGGACCTGGCTATTCAGTATGTGCTGACCAAACTTCCCTTAAAGGAAATCAGCCCTGTTTCGATATGTGACAGACGAGCTCAAAATAAAAGGTTTTACTATTTGTTAAACTTATACCAAATCAGAGCATGTTGGTTATCATTTTGTATTACACAAATCAACAGTACGCCCACTATTTTTCACTAATCATTGACTGTGTGCACCTCAAAATAAGAAAACCTTACCCAAAAATGATCCTTGAAATGCAGTTCTCTCATTGCGTCGGCTGCTGTTTGCTCACTCAGAGAGTGACTGTGAAGTTCCGTCTCGGGCTGTAATAACGCTGGGACTGATTTCACACAGACGCGATGGTCTGATGCACACCGAGCGTTAAAATAACACGCCTCAGGGTCCTAAACGCGCAGCTTTCACGCCTGTCCAGAGAGCCAAAGCTGCCGTGGAACAGAAAACGGACCCGCAAGCTTTTAGTGGACTTTCCCACCATCTAGTGACTGAACTGTGAAGTTGCAGTTCTTGTGAAGAAGTCAAATAAACCTGGGCGTTATCCTTAGGGCGGTGCAACCGGGTGCTCTATAATAAATAGAATATAATACTTTTTGTGCAACTTGCTACTCATCCTTCAGTCTACTTGCATGACTGCAAGGTAATGACTTTGGTGACTAAACTAGTAGAGATATGCAAAGTTCTAGATGGCGCAGGCTGATAGCTTCTAACTCAATCTGATATAATCACATCATCTTTTCACATCATCTTTTCACATCAGAAGCCAATGAGCTTGCTGCTCGATATTCAAATTAGTGATGGGAAAGCGAGGTTTTCTGAACCGTTTGAGGGTTTCATGAAATGTAAACTCTTTAAGAAACTCTAATAATTCTATTGCATGTAAGACTCTTTCATGGTGTAAGTCTTAGCTAACATAGTATGCTTTGGAGTATTGTTTGTAACCCTTATTGTCTTTTGTTCTTACTTGTCTTTGTAATTGTATTTGCTGTTCTTCTATTGCATAATAAAAAAAAAGGGGAAAAAAAGAGGCTTTCATGAAATTGTGCCGGAAAACGGTTCATTACGCGAAGCTTTTAACACAGTGCGCATTAGCGACATCTGGTGGCCAGACGTGGTTTCTCCACCAAAACATCACGGAGCAGAGGATGGGTTGTGGCTAGAAGGGATACAGCAAAAACCTGAAGCTAACAATAAATTGAATTTTCTACCGATTAGATTGTGTTTTATTAACGTCTACACCTACCCTTTACAATAATGCAAACATGTTAATTATTGTTGTACAGTGTGAGAAAAACTATGCTATATTGATGTGCACATGCCCAGTAGTTTTTGCTGTAGGCCATCTAGCCTTAACCCAGAGGATGGTTTGAAAGTTTTTAATCTGTGCCAACTCGTGTCATGGTGTCGTGTCTTACATATTGATCAATAATATCAAA
The DNA here is from genome assembly GCF_001515645.1 of Sinocyclocheilus grahami. NCBI lineage: Eukaryota > Metazoa > Chordata > Actinopteri > Cypriniformes > Cyprinidae > Sinocyclocheilus > Sinocyclocheilus grahami. Next base: position 142,755 of record NW_015506729.1, read on the forward strand.
TATACAAGTGTGTGATTATAATTAATAACTGATGTGAGTAGTAGCAAAAATATTTTGGGTGAGCTGTTTGGGGTCTCTGAGACCCCAGCTATAGAACATGATAAAATGCAATAGAGGTGTGACGTGCGTTCAGTTTCTGTCTGGTGTTGAGGTTATTCTAAACTATTCTACTGAATCCCAAAAAAGTGTGTACACACACACACACATACATGTGTTTCCATGTTTTATGGGGACATTCCATAGGCGTAATGGTTTTTATACTGTACAAACTGTATGTGCTATTGCCCTACACCAACCCTACCCCTAAACCTACCCCTCACAGGAAACTTTGTGCATTTTTACTTCCTCAAAAAAACTCATTCTGTATGATTTATAAGCTTGTTTCCTCATGGGGACCTCAAAAATGTCCCCACAAGGTCCAAATTTACACACACACACACACACACACACACAACCAAGTCAATGTAAAGTCAAAACACTTTTTTTTTTTTCAAACCAGCTGTCCCGACCTTCAGATGCTGCTTGAAGCTTCAAACCTCGCAATCACAGGTAGCCCTTGGACCGATCGAGGGATGTAAATACATATAAGTACTTTTAGACCACTTAACTTAGTGATTGTTATCGGGATGTGAAGAGACTTTCAACCAGCATAAGAACAAATGTTTTTGAACCAAATCCTGCCGTTAACATGATCATGTACATTAACATGCTAAACTCTCCAAGCTGTCGTGACAGAACTATATTAATGTCTCTATTATAGATCAGTAGGTTGAAAACGGATGTGTTGTTAAATACTTGAGTGTTGACTTGCAAGTTTCTTATAAATCATTCCTGCAGATGTTTGTTGAATTGTGTTTAGTGCATCTGTCCAGCTCTACTTTGCAATTGTTACTGTTACTGCATTTTCACTTTTTTTTACCTAATGAATTAAGCATTGATTTCTGTATGAACAAACATAAACATCTTCAGAATTCAGTCATGGCACACACCTGGTAAATGATCAGTTCATAAGCTGCTTAATCATTTAATCGAGGTGTTTAAATCAAGACAACACAGTGAAATACAAAACACAATAGCATAATACTATGATATATTAGCACTACATGAACTATGGTTAGGGTTAGTAATTAACAATTAATGCATTTCTTTTGGAATGTTATGGTATTTAGACCTAATTGACTGAAATAACCAGTAGATGACTGCAGTGGTGCACACATTCTGCTATAGACCAGTAGTTCTAAACTCGGAGGAGCCTTAAAATTATTTCATATTTAAATTAAGTTATATTAAAATCTAATTTTATAAAATAATCTAACCTGCTCTAATGGACATAGCTGTCAGTAAAATACAGCCTATACAGATAAATAGTAACATCTTTTAAATCGAAGAAAAAAAAATTGCAGTGACCTAACCTAACCTAACCATTACTGTTTTATTGGTGTAATTAAATAATCTTTCCTGTAATAAAAATGTATTACATTTTTTACACACATATACTGTATATATATATATATACACACAAACACATACAATTTTGTCCATCCTGAGCTAAGTCAATATGCTAACCAAATCTGCATTTATTTGATAATTGACAATATTGAAAAATAATTGCGTATAATTTATTCTTGACGCAAAGCTGATTTTTCAGCATCATTACTCCAGTCTTCAGTGTCACTGAATAAAATTTCTTAATTAAAAAAAAAATTATACAAAAATAACACTTTTAACCAATACAGTATCTATTCTCAATACTTTATCAGTTTTTCTCTACCTTTATAGTCATTTGCGAGAAACTTGTAACACAAAATAAAACAAGGTCTTTGTTGTGTGCATTTCTATCATCTTTATTTAAAATTAAGGACACAAACACCCCGTCTCTCTAGCCAACCCCTTTGAAAACCCCAACCATGAACATCTCAAATATAAAAAGACAAATACAATGAACAACTACTTCAATAAAACCTAATCTAAAATATCCATACAAAGTGTCCTGGTCACATTTGCTTTGTGAAGCATGCCGTTCTACAAAGGCATTACACATTTGTCAAACTTATGAAAGGTCTCTAAGACTATGTCCCTTGGCTGATTCAGAGATGGTGTAGATACTGTGTTTGGGCTTTGGAGGGCAACATAAGCAGAACTGCAGAGCAACAATCTGTTTTAAAGCATCCAGGTTACTAGTGAACTGCAGGCAGGTCTTATATTCTCCTCACAGCGTCGTCAATCTCACTTATCTGCTCTTTTAGTTGGTTCCACTGCTCTGGGTTCAGTGAAATACCTGTAATAAGCACATCAAACAGAACTCTGCTCATTTATACACACAAGACATCTCAATACTTTTTTTTTTTGTTGAGTTTTGAACATTAGAGTTGGTATGTTTGATTCATTCCAAATTAATTATTTGTTCACATCACTCAATTTTAATTAAACATAATGCTTTAGTAAACAAATGTATTAATGTTTATTACAAGGTATTGTTATACTGGTGCATTTGAAAATGATTCACAATTATTCTTTGGAATAAAAAAATACGGCTAATTTGTAACTTTTTTTTTTTGCTTCCTGCTAGGCTTGCCGCGATAGACGGTGCTGATGGTGATACCGGTGTTAAGCCGCAACACCGGTTACGTCACTTGCCCACCGCGGCACCGACCCCCACCGTTGTTTAGAATTTTTTTTTATAGTAATAAAAATCATTTAGTTCAGTAAAAGAACAGACACTACAATTAAAAACTGAAAGTGGCTGCTCAATGTAACGTGCCGAACGACAGCATCACAGATCAGATTTCATTTCTCCAGTGAGGAGAGTGAGTCGAGCTGACTGACCAGAAGAGTGAGGTGAGACAGACAAGACGATCGCGGATGATTCAGTTTCGAAACTAGATGCAAAAGCGCCTGTTTGGCAATATTTGGGATTTTGAAAAGCCTGTTGACTTTTGCC
>NW_015506729.1:146008-158216 GCF_001515645.1 Sinocyclocheilus grahami
GTTAAGCCGCAACACCGGTTACGTCACTTGCCCACCGCGGCACCGACCCCCACCGTTGTTTAGAATTTTTTTTTATAGTAATAAAAATCATTTAGTTCAGTAAAAGAACAGACACTACAATTAAAAACTGAAAGTGGCTGCTCAATGTAACGTGCCGAACGACAGCATCACAGATCAGATTTCATTTCTCCAGTGAGGAGAGTGAGTCGAGCTGACTGACCAGAAGAGTGAGGTGAGACAGACAAGACGATCGCGGATGATTCAGTTTCGAAACTAGATGCAAAAGCGCCTGTTTGGCAATATTTGGGATTTTGAAAAGCCTGTTGACTTTTGCCGTTTATCTAAGGTGATTTTGGAAGTTTTTTTAAACATTCGTTTCTTATTTAATTGGTTCCACATTGTTTGCTGATTTTTACTTTAAACTGTGTGTCATTTATTTATTTTATTTGACATTCGTTTTCTCATTTATTTGGTTATATATTATACATGTTTACTTCACTGTAAAACCGAATAGTGAAATTAATTAAATTAAATGAGTTAACCACTCAAATAATAATGAAAGTTAATTGGACTTAATTGAAATAAGTTCAGTAAATGTTGTTGTAATAAGGTGAACTTAAAATGATTGCGTTTTCTAGATCCCAGCATGCTCTGCATCAGACAACAAGGAAAATAAATGTAGAAATTAAGTGTTATTTTGTGTGTTTTTACACAAGATTAACATAGAGAGACATAAATTAGTACTTAAATGTTGTGTTATGTTAGGATTTACATAGGTTTCTGTTATGTTGGTTTTGTAGTGTTACCGTTGTGGTGAAGAGTAGAGCCTGTGGTTAGGTTGAGGATGGACAGCAAAACTTAAAGACCATTTATACTGCATGTTGTTTGATTATTTACATGCACGTATTGTGAGTCTTTTTGATAACTACATTAGTGTGCTGTTGCTAACTAGCACTTAAAGGTATCATATGATGCGATTTCAAGTTTTCCTTTCTCTTTGGAGTGTTACAAGCTGATTGTGCATAGATAAGATCCCTGAAGTTGCAAAGACTAAAGTCTCAAAACCAAAGAGATATTCTTTATCAAAGTTAAGACTCTGCCACGCCCCCCTAAAACGGCATCAGAACCCTACTTCCTGCATCTTCAAATGGAATATGTATATAGGGTATATTTTGAATTTTATTTTATGTGTATATATGTTTTTGTGTGTGTATTCCCTTGTAGACTACAGCAAAGTCCATTTAGGCATAATCCATGTAACCCAAATCTGTTTTAAGAATAAACATGTTCAAAACTATATTATAATTGGATATTGAATATTACCAAAATTGCCTACACAACCAGAAGCATAAACAGGGGTGAACCACATGACCATCTCAGTATATTGTGCATGTGTGCTTCTAGTTATTTTTTCTGTCTTCGTTTCCTCTTAGATGTGGATTTTTTTTAAATCAAACCCCCATAGAGCAGCCCTTTCCCACTGATTTAAAACAAGCAGCACGATCTCCACCAGGTGGCATTTCTACTGTCACATTTGAACCCATAGCACCAACCTTTCCGGCCTGGTTTCATTTCACCTTCCTGGTCCATCCAGTATTCCCGGATATCAATCAGCACTTTTCCCTTGAAATCCCGAACACTCACATACCTCATCTTTCCTATCTTAAAAAAAAGAGAAAACAATACAATCCAATTTATATAATACACACCTACACTATACATACATCAATGGTGAATGGTGGTGTTATGAAATGAGGAGGCAAAGTGCTCAAAGTTTCTTTTTTCTTTTTTTAATCAAATGTAAATTCATGCCCAGTCACATTTTCTAGGTTAAAACTCAATGAGCTCAGGGGAGGCGAGAGAGATGCGAACTCCCACTCTAACTTTACATGCTGGTGTCGCTGTTGGACACTATTTCTTTAGAAAAACTAGTGATTTATACACTTTTTACATTTTATATTTTGTATTATTGGTGTTGTTCCATTTACAAATGTATTTTCTCATTCAATATTTTGAGGAGGCACTGCCCCTCCCTTGCCTCCTTGGAGGAAATGCCCGACACACACACACACACACACACACACACACATACATACTGTATGTATATATATATATATATATATATTGTCATAGCATTCTTCACCTGGAACATATTGTCATTTTTGCTGCTGCTGCTGCTGCTGCTTTTGGACGCAGATGACACTTTTGAGGTTTCTCCACTTTTTTGTTTCTTTGATGGCTTCTCAGGTGTTGCCTGCTTCTTTCGCTTGGCCTGAATTTCAGAATTTGACATTGAATACAAAGCATGTAACATTGGAACAGTGGATTTTGCATGATAGTTGTATTGTTCTGGCAACACAAAACTGTTGGTTATTCTCAAAATTGCCTACACAACCAGAAGCATAAACAGGGGTGAACCACATGACCATCTCAGTATATTGTGCATGTGTGCTTCTAGTTATTTTTTCTGTCTTCGTTTCCTCTTAGATGTGGATTTTTAAAAAATCAAACCCCCATAGAGCAGCCCTTTCCCACTGATTTAAAACAAGCAGCACGATCTCCACCAGGTGGCATTCCTACCGTCACATTTGAACCTATAGCACCAACCTTTCCGGCCTGGTTTCATTTCACCTTCCTGGTCCATCCAGTATTCCCGGATATCAATCAGCACTTTTCCCTTGAAATCCCGAACACTCACATACCTCATCTTTCCTATCTTAAAAAAAGAGAAAACAATACAATCCCATTTATATAATACACACCTACACTATACATACATCAATGGTGAATGGTGGTGTTATGAAATGAGGAGGCAAAGTGCTCAAAGTTTCTTTTTTCTTTTTTTAAATCAAATGTAAATTCATGCCCAGTCACATTTTCTAGGTTAAAACTCAATGAGCTCAGGGGAGGCGAGAGAGATGCGAACTCCCACTCTAACTTTACATGCTGGTGTCGCTGTTGGACACTATTTCTTTAGAAAAACTAGTGATTTATACACTTTTTAAATTTTATATTTTGTATTATTGGTGTTGTTCCATTTACAAATGTATTTTCTCATTCAATATTTTGAGGAGGCACTGCCCCTCCCTTGCCTCCTTGGAGGAAATGCCCCTGACACACACACACACACACACATACATACTGTATGTATATGTATGTATATATATATATATATATTGTCATAGCATTCTTCACCTGGAACATATTGTCATTTTTGCTGCTGCTGCTGCTGCTGCTTTTGGACGCAGATGACACTTTTGAGGTTTCTCCACTTTTTTGTTTCTTTGATGGCTTCTCAGGTGTTGCCTGCTTCTTTCGCTTGGCCTGAATTTCAGAATTTGACATTGAATACAAAGCATGTAACATTGGAACAGTGGATTTTGCATGATAGTTGTATTGTTCTGGCAACACAAAACTGTTGGTTATTCTCAATTAATGTACAAATTTGAGATGTAAATACTCTTGGATGTGATGTGCTTTTCTTTCAATTAGCTAAAAGTGTAATGTGAGGTTATTATACCTTCGTATCAACTTCACTGTCAGAGTCACTCTCTGAGTTAGAAGACAACATTTCCTTTGACTTTGGCATTCTGAAAAGGACAACAATGCTATTTAAATGGAAAACAAAAAATACAATTGTGAAAAGCATATGTCCCATTTAAGCTAATGCATTTAGGGCTACGTTGCTTGAAGCTAATTATGAAACAAAAATATTCCAAATCTGCGTGCAGGTAACAACTTAATGGTTGCATCCTGGTGCTTTGCAATGATGCTCTAGCATACAAGTGTTTGCAAAAAAACCCATTTGCTTTCCAAAGAAGCAATGCTTGCACTTTAACTTGTTGCGTTTTCCTTGTATTAAACAGAAAAGAATCAATGGCGTCCCTCGTTTATAACTAACGTTACTATAAGAACCAACAAGGCCGCACGCGCAGCAAGATGGCCATTTGGCAACAGATTTTTTTCAATGAAACAATCTGTTATTGCAACATGTCTGCTAATATTATAGTCGTGCTCTAAAATTATAAACTGCTGCATGTATCAAATGACTTACGTGATGTCGTTAGGTAAATGTAGGATAAACCGAGTTTAAACAGAAGCTTATTCGATGCGCGCGAACGTCCGTTTCAGTGAAGCCTATGTGGAACCGCCCTTGAAGAACTGGATTATGGGAAGTGTAGTTTTGCGTATTAATTATCAGCGCTTAAATTAAACAGCTAAACTAAACAGCTGCATTTACGTTATGGCTATTGTCAGCTATTATGGAAGTTGTATTGCTGTTGCTTTTATATAATAATTGTTGATATAAAATTATTGAAATTAATAAGTTAAATGGTTACACAAGTAGCTATATAGGCCTATAGAAAGTAATGTGATTTGCTCTCTTGAAACTGCAGAAAGACAAGTTGCTAATTTGAATCCTTAAATCCTTCACTGATAACATCCTCTAAAAATGTCGGCTTTATAGATGCATAAATATGTACTAAAAATGTAATTAGATATTAGAATTAAAAACATGAATAATTTGAATAAATTGTGAACTGTGTAAATTTCCACAGTTGTGCTGTGTATATCCTGAAACTGCCTCGCAGTTTGAGAACCACAGAACCGAATATTAAACAAAAGAAACACAACACTGATGAGAAAGATACTTTTATAATGCTTTATTCATTCAACAGCAAGAAGAAAAGAAAGTATAATCAAGCTTTTAGTTTTCTGTTAATAATGACTGATTACTTTGAAGAAAAAATTAACCTTTGCATGATATCTACTTTATTGTTGTACTTTTAAACCTGGTGTATTTAATTCCAGCTCTTGTGTTTAACATTGTGTCATTACCCTTATGATGAAGATATAGTCATAGCTGTTCACTCCCCAACAGCTGTACGGGCCACAGCTGTAATACTTCAGCTTTCCATTAATTTGAACCCAAGGAGTGGTGCTGGATGGCCATTTGTCATTAGCATCCATATTTAAACAGAATATATCATCATTCATATTGACACCTGCAATGATCTGATCACCTCCAGCATCCACCTGTTTGAGAAGCCCTAACAACACAATCAACAGGTTGGATGAAATATTAATAGGGACCATAAACTGTAAGATGATGTCTTTGGGAAATTAAAGTTTAAAATTAAACATTTTAAAATTAAAACATGTAAATTCATGACTGGGTAAACTTGTCTTTTTTTCTTAATTTTGCTCTCTGTAACTCTTCACCTGGAAACTGAATGAAGGAACCACTCTGAAACTTGAAGATGTTGTTTGCTTTGGAGAGAGTGACTCCAGTTCTGCAATAGACAAAAATGATGGTTTCTTGAATACAGCATAATAATTCTTCATGAATTCATCACTTTTGTTCATATAACTTGTAATATTATGACTGCTCAGCTCACCTTTGGTATAAGTTCCCTTGAGAGTTGACACCAAAGACGCTGCCATCAGTTGCTACTTCAATCATGGACAGAAGTCCAGGAATATTCACGAAGCTGCCGGACCCAGAACAGACATTATTAGACACATCCTGCACAAGACCGAAAGAGATACAATGCAGTCAGTCATCATACAGTCACATCAAGAAACTTCTCTAGCATTTATCTGCTTCCACTCCAGTTTATTTCTTTATTTTTGATGTACACTTTGGTGCACTTGAACTTGTTCTCCAGCTCTTGTATTTAACATTGTGACATTACCCTTATGATGTAGATATTGTCATTGCTGTTCACTCCCCAACAGCTGTACGGGCCACAGCTGTAATACTTCAGCTTTCCATTAATATTAACCCAAGGAGTGGTGCTGGATGGCCATTTGTTGTTAGCGTCCATATTTAAACAGAATATGTCATCATGCATATTGACACCTGCAATGATCTGATCACCTCCAGCATCCACCTGTTTGAGAAGCCCTAACAACACAATCAACAGGTTCGATGAAAGATTAGTTTAAATGGAAAATCAACAATAAGATGATATATTTTGGACCATGGATTAAAAAAAAAAAAGACTTCAAATTAAGACACATTAATGTACATTAATGTCCTATTAAAGATATATTTTCTGTAATTTTGCTCACTGCAACTCTTCACCTGGAAACTGAATAAAGTTGCCACTCTGAAACTTGAAGATGTTGTTTGCTGTATTAACCCCCAGCTGACCAGCAGGACCAACACTGAAGTGCTTTAGAGACCCGCTGATCTTTGTGAAGACATTATCAATCAGGACAAATGCTTCATTAAGATTGTTCACTCCAACCACTGAGCCAGACCCAGCGTCTATCTGCTTCAGGTTACCGCTCATCACAGTAGTCGAAAGCTGTGAAAACATGGTGCAAAGTAATCAGTGATTGCAAATACAAAGATGTTTAAATAAATACGAATTAAATATATTTTATTTTTATATAAAAAGTAAACTAGCAAATGGTTTTTAAATGTATGTTATCAAAACACATCGTTTACCCAGAGTGTGTAGGAACTGGCAATTGAAGAGTGGCAGGACGCTCTGATAAACCTTCATTGCTCCACGATACAGTGTTATTTACAAATGGACGAGTCCCCAGAGTTGTTCGATTAAATTTAAGAGAGACTATTTGTTGTCTCAATGCTATCAGTCATCAACCAAGAACTGTTGTGTCAACCCCTTTAGTGTAGAGCAGCAGCAACAGCACAGGGTCCTGGGAGAATGATCAAGCAGACACAAAGAGCCAGTGTAGGCTACTACCATAACATAAGTTTATTCTCAGGGTTATATTTACATAGGATAGATTCATGCAAAATCAAACAGGATGTACTGCACATCCAAGTAGAGTATAAGCACTGTATGTTCCTGGTCAGGATTTTTATATTGCCTAAAACATCCAAAGTAATTTGACCAATAACATGCAGGTATTGTACATAATAGACCAATCATGGCATATCACATGTGAGAAGGTGAGAATGATCAAAGTGATGCAAATACATGTGCACATGTTTGTTTGTTCATTCGTTCGACTTGAAGCTGCGCACTGATCATTGCATGACACCAAAGTACCTCGAGAGCAATTTGAAAGCATAAGGAGCCTTCTGCTCTGCTCTCTAAACAATAACAAAATACAAAACTAAATAAAACAGCAATTTTCTGCATTTCTACAATAATATTTTATTATAATATATTTAGAATATTTTTTTTAGGAATAATTTGCATTGTGATGTAAACATGGACCAAGTCAGACATAAGGAAGTGGCTGAAAGAGCAAGAGGGAGACGTATGTATGGTGGAAGAAGAATAAGAGGAAGATCAAGAGCTGTAGTCTCAGATGAGATCAGGGCGACTATAATCGATCATGTAATAAATCATGGTCTTTCAATAAGAGAGGCTGGTCTGAGAGTACAGATAAATCTTCAATGCTCAACAGTGGCATCAATTGTTAGAGTTTTCCGGCAAACCAAAAGGTAAGTTGTATTCTGCAAGACCATCTCCTCCAAACCTTCTTGTGTGGTATTGCTTATGCATTTCTGCTTACTGCAGGACCCAACGTTTACCTCTCACTGATATGCAGGAAACGACAATGGTTGACATGGTCATCAGAAACAAGGCCATAAAACTCACAGAAATTCGAGACAGAGTATTGGCAGACAACATTACATTTGCAAATATTCACAGTGTAAGCATAACGACTATTTCAAGAGTCCTGAAGGTTTATGACCACCATCCTCATGATCAAATGTCCCTCCTTGACGCAATGAATGCAGGATGCCTGGACATATCAGCAGTAGATTGCCAGGAATGGATCAGGCATGCCAAAATATTCTTTCCTAGGTGTATTGCCCTAGATGACATACGATGTGATGTGGAGGAGAATCTGTGGCCAAATGCAGTACATAGAGTTGATTAGGATTCCTACCGGTGTATATACAAATTCTTGCATTTTGGAATAACTTCCAAAAACAAAAATACAAATATATATATATATATATATATATATATATATATATATACAGCATCATGTCTAATTTATTACAGTAACATATTTTGCTGTAAACAGTAGATCCTTAGTAGGTGTCCTTCTTTTACAGAAGAAAGCATTGTTTAATGCCACCTGTTGTTAGTGTTTTTTAGGTCTTTGTTTTATAGATGACCAAGTGTGTTTGTTAACTGACAACCTTTGCTAGTGTTATGAAAGAATGAGCCGGTCTCAGACATGTATGAAGTGTTTTGATAGCTGTTGTGCATTTTGAATGTGAAATGAACTGCTGTGCCAAGCTGAAAGTTGGTTAGGAGAACTGTGTAAAAAAAGTTTTGAAAAAGCTTTAGTATTGAGAAATGTGTCCTAGCGATTGTAAAAAACTGTAATTTGCTCAGTGTTCATTAAGGGCAATTTTGACCATATACATAAACTGAAATTAAATCTTTTTTATTTACATTTTGATTTAAAATGGTGACAAGTGTAATAACATTTCAATTGTTTCATGTCTGTAATACTCTTTCTCTGTTATTTTGAAAGATACATTTTATCTCTGAAATGAGGGTGGTTGATTGCGATTTCACTTTTTAAACATTAGTTAGTGTGTAATGTTGTTGTTTGAGCATAAACAATATCTGCTGTGTTATATTGCACAATAAGTTGTGGCGCTGAAAGTTAAAGGGGTCATATGATGCTTTTTTAAAGATCATTATTTTGTGTATTTGGTGTAACAGAATATGTTGACATGCTTTAATGTTCAAAAAACACATTATTTGTCAAATACTGTACATTATTGTAGGTCCTCTATGCCCCGCCTCTCTCAAACACTTAGTTTTCTACAAAGTCCCTCCTTTGACAAGCGCAGTCTGCTCTGATTGGCCAGCTGACCCAGTGCATTGTGATTGGCCGAACACCACAAGCACGCGTCGGAAATGTAACGCCCCTTACCATAATCGCGAGCTTCATCTTTCAAAATAAATGTAAAGACAGTAAATAATGTAATTAGTTTTACCATCAGTTCAAGCCAGAAAAGGGAACAGAGTCGCGTGACAGACACAGTGATGAAGCTGGTATATGTTTGCAGTACACAAGCCATGGTTAAGACAGCTGACTCTACTGTGATGTGACATGAGCCCTTTAAATGCAAACAGAGATAGTCTTTTAAAATTCTGGCAGTAGCATTTACAAATAACAGCGTATCTAAAAGTGTGAGACAACAACAAACAAAAAACAAAAAACATAGGACTACCATTAAAAGCCGTGCTTGCACAGGTTCTGCACGATCCTCTTCAATAATATCCTCTGCTTCTCAGTCGGGCTCAAACTGATAAGCAATATAGACAAAGGCATTTGTTTACAATACAACCGGAGCACATGTCGCTGAGGTGACGTTTAAAAAAGCGATCCATGCACTAGAGGCGATTTAGCCAATCACAACACACTGGGCTAGCTAACCAATCTGAGCCTATCACGTATTTCTGAGGGAGGGGCTTCATAAAAGCAGGAAATGATCAGCGTGTTTATGGGAGAAGGGACAGAGCGGTGTAGAATAAGTGATGTTTTATTAACAAATTTCGGGAGGAGCACGCGCAGATAATTAACACGGCCAGTCCATCATCAGTAATTACACCATCTATCCAATCAGCACAAGAGAGAACCTCTATAAATAATCAAAGCAGCCTTACCTTCATTATCTCTAGTCTTTCAGCATTGGCACATCCAATCGCCGCAAACATGTCAGAGATCGAACTTTTCCCAGACGACAACGTGTTCGACACCACGGGTCCTCCGGCGTCTCCAGTCACCGTTCAGCGCCCCAGCGCTCCGCAGGACACCATAATCGAGCCCGCGGCTGCAACATGGGGCCACCGGCCTTCCTGCGCCGCCGTCGCTCATACCTCCAGACACCGAGGCATGCCATCACCTTCGCCTTCCAGGCGTCAGCCACCTTCTCCAGCGTCCTCCTACGCTTCAGCCCTCTCCTCCGCCCCAGCTGTGGAAAAATGGACCGTGACCGGACTATGCCAGGCGCTCATTAGCTCCGGCGTCAACGTCCCACGACGGTCGGTCAAGGCGGATCTACTCGCCCTCTATACTTCCCTCCAAACAGGGGCGCCTCCAAGCTCTCCTCCTCCATCCAAGTCCGCGGATAAAGCGAGCCAGGGCCGCAGCGTTCCGTACTCACGGCCCCAGCTAACCACCACTCCTTCGAAGATGGGCTTCCAGCCGTTAGGCCGCAGCAAAAAGCCTTAAGCAAGCCTGGGCCGCGCCCCGGATGCCGCCAGCCCCAGACCCCCTCCTCCATCCACTGAGCGTCAGCTCGCATCCCATCTTGGCGAAGTGCCAGCTCCAATCTCCACAACCGGGGCCGCCCCCCGGATGCCGCCAGCCCCAGACCCCCTCCTCCATCCACTGAGCGTCAGCTCGCATCCCATCTTGGCGAAGTGCCAGCTCCAATCTCCACAAGCTGCCACGTCAGCGTGAGCACACCTCCGCTAGCGGCGCAGACCTGCCTGCAACCCTCGCCTCACACCACTCTGTACCCCCTTCCCTACCCATGGCCCGCAGCCCCACCGTCCATCTCCAGCGCGAGCGTGCCTCCGCTAATGGCGCAGGCCCCGACCCCCGCCATTCCCCCTCTCTTTTTTCCTCCTTTTTCTTCCGCTCCCGGAGCTGTCCCAAGCGCGAGCATGCCTCCGCTAATGACGCAGGCCCCAATGCCCATCATTCCCCCTCTCTTTCCCCCTTCCTATTCCGTCCCCGGAACTGCCCCAAGAGTGAGCGTGCCTCCGCAAGCGGTTCCGGCGACTACCTTTCCACTTCCCCTCGCTCACTCTTCCTTCTCACTTTCTTCCACCACGCCTCTACCCACCCCTCCGAACGCCCTCACCTTGGAACCACCCCCCGTGGCCAGCAACATCAGAACACAGATCTTGGCAGGTGCGGATGTAGATCTTTTTTCCCTTTTGTCACCAATTTCACCTTCGTCTGCAGATCGCCAAATCGACTGCGGCAGATTTTCTGTCACGTGAAAAACACGGCGCACAACCCATCACGTATTTTATCATTTGCTGAATTCACGATCGCTTTCACCCGTTACATAGAAGTCATCTGCAATGTTTTTCCTCACAGGAGACACAAGCTCGTCGATTATCTCGCGATAGTCACCGAACTCGCGTTATCATACAGCGGTTCTCACTTTTACGACTACCACAAATTATTCGCAGCTAAATGCGCCATCTGAGTGGCCCAGTGGAACCAATGTCCTTACTGGGAGGCTTTGAACACCAAACTCCATAACAGAGTATTTTTAGGCTGCCGCAACATATCTTGCGCGGTCTGCCAATCCGTCACCCACTCCACCATTACATGCCCTCTAATCAACCCATCTATTCCCCCCTGCTCCGAGCCATCCCAGCCCAAATCCACCAGCTATATCCCGCGTCTCCTAGACATCCCAACCACCCCCTTTCCCCCCACTTCCACCTAACGCCGCCGCTCAGCTCCCACTCATAGCCAGGTCTGCACCAGTTTTAATACTGGCAGATGCTCAAGGCAGCGCTGCCGTTTCATGCATGTTTGCAATTTTTGTGGCGGCGCTCACGCCTGCTTGATATGTCCAGTGCAAAAAGCTGCAAATAAAAATGCTAAACAATACTTATCGACTCCTGTAAATGTTTCTTGTTTGTCTTCAGAATTGCTTCATCACCCTGACTCCCTTTTTACGGATTATCTACTATCGGGTCTCTCACATGGCTTTCACCCCGGTGTCAGAAAACTCCCCTCCCTAAGGCTCATCTGCCCCAATCTCCAGTCCGCTCTCGCCGAACCCGAAACAGTCGATCTCCTAATTAAAAAAGAAACCGACGCAAACTTCATGATCGGCCCCTTTTCCATCCCTCCCTTTAATGTTTTCCATGTTAGCCCCATCGGTGTAGCTACCACGAAATTATCAGGTAAAAAAACGCCTCATAATCGATCTCTCATCCCCGCATAATTCCCCGTTCCCAAGCGTTAACAGCCTCATTCCGCTCGAAGAATTTTCTCTCCACTACCATGACATTGATCAAGCCATTACCCTGATCAAAAACGCAGGTCACGGCGCTTGGCTGGCCAAAGTCGACATCACCTCTGCCTTTAAAGTGATGCCCATTCACCCGGATTTTTGGCATTTATTTGGCATCTGCTGGCATAATACATTTTACTTTTCCGTCTGCCTCACTTTCGGCTGCAAAAGCAGCCCTAAAATTTTCGACATGTTGTCAGA
>NW_015506729.1:159108-193992 GCF_001515645.1 Sinocyclocheilus grahami
CGCCCCGGATGCCGCCAGCCCCAGACCCCCTCCTCCATCCACCGAGCGTCAGCTCGCATCCCATCTTGGCGAAGTGCCAGCTCCAATCTCCACAAGCTGCCACGTCAGCGTGAGCACACCTCCGCTAGCGGCGCAGACCTGCCTGCAACCCTCGCCTCACACCACTCTGTACCCCCTTCCCTACCCATGGCCCGCAGCCCCACCGTCCATCTCCCGCGCGAGCGTGCCTCCGCTAATGGCGCAGGCCCCGACACCCGGCATCCCCCCCTCTCTTTTTTCCTCCTTTTTCTTCCGCTCCCGGAGCTGTCCCAAGCGCGAGCATGCCTCCGCTAATGACGCAGGCCCCGATGCCCATCATTCGCCCTCTCTTTCCCCCTTCCTATTCCGTCCCCGGAATTGCCCCAAGCGTGAGCGTGCCTCCGCAAGCGGTTCCGGCGACTACCTTTCCGCTTCCCCTCGCTCACTCTTCCTTCTCACTTTCTTCCACCACGCCTCTACCCACCCCTCCGAACGCCCTCACCTTGGAACCACCCCCCGTGGCCAGCAACATCAGAACACAGATCTTGGCAGGTGCGGATGTAGATCTTTTTTCCCTTTTGTCACCAATTTCACCTTCGTCTGCAGATCGCCAAATCGACTGCGGCAGATTTTCTGTCACGTTAAAAACACGGCTCACAACCCATCACGTATTTTATCATTTGCTGAATTCACGATCGCTTTCACCCGTTACATAGAAGTCATCTGCAATGTTTTTCCTCACAGGAGACACAAGCTCGTCGATTATCTCGCGATAGTCACCGAACTCGCGTTATCATACAGCGGTTCTCACTTTTACGACTACCACAAATTATTCGCAGCTAAATGCGCCATCTGAGTGGCCCAGTGGAACCAATGTCCTTACTGGGAGGCTTTGAACACCAAACTCCATAACAGAGTATTTTTAGGCTGCCGCAACATATCTTGCGCGGTCTGCCAATCCGTCACCCACTCCACCATTACATGCCCTCTAATCAACCCATCTATTCCCCCCTGCTCCGAGCCATCCCAGCCCAAATCCACCAGCTATATCCCGCGTCTCCTAGACATCCCAACCACCCCCTTTCCCCCCACTTCCACCTAACGCCGCCGCTCAGCTCCCACTCATAGCCAGGTCTGCACCAGTTTTAATACTGGCAGATGCTCAAGGCAGCGCTGCCGTTTCATGCATGTTTGCAATTTTTGTGGCGGCGCTCACGCCTGCTTGATATGTCCAGTGCAAAAAGCTGCAAATAAAAATGCTAAACAATACTTATCGACTCCTGTAAATGTTTCTTGTTTGTCTTCAGAATTGCTTCATCACCCTGACTCCCTTTTTACGGATTATCTACTATCGGGTCTCTCACATGGCTTTCACCCCGGTGTCAGAAAACTCCCCTCCCTAAGGCTCATCTGCCCCAATCTCCAGTCCGCTCTCGCCGAACCCGAAACAGTCGATCTCCTAATTAAAAAAGAAACCGACGCAAACTTCATGATCGGCCCCTTTTCCATCCCTCCCTTTAATGTTTTCCATGTTAGCCCCATCGGTGTAGCTACCACGAAATTATCAGGTAAAAAAACGCCTCATAATCGATCTCTCATCCCCGCATAATTCCCCGTTCCCAAGCGTTAACAGCCTCATTCCGCTCGAAGAATTTTCTCTCCACTACCATGACATTGATCAAGCCATTACCCTGATCAAAAACGCAGGTCACGGCGCTTGGCTGGCCAAAGTCGACATCACCTCTGCCTTTAAAGTGATGCCCATTCACCCGGATTTTTGGCATTTATTTGGCATCTGCTGGCATAATACATTTTACTTTTCCGTCTGCCTCACTTTCGGCTGCAAAAGCAGCCCTAAAATTTTCGACATGTTGTCAGATGCAATCTGCTGGATCCTCTCCAACAATTACGCAATACCCTACCTGATCCATCTTTTAGATGATTTCTTAATCATCTAGCCTCCCGACTCCATCTCAGCCGCGCATCTTTTGACAACCCAAAAGGTTTTTGCACAGCTCGGGATTCCTCTCGCCCAAGACAAAACCGCGGGCCCGAGCACCTCCATCGAATTTTTGGGTATCAACTTAGATTAACAAAAATTCCAGGCTTCTCTGCCGAGGGAAAAAATTGATAGGACGATCTTGGTCGCTTCCACCCTCTTAGACAACCCAAGCTGCTCCAAACGCGAGCTGCTATCCATTCTCGGTCATCTAAATTTCGCAATGCGCATCATCCCGCAGGGATCTCACATCTGATCTCCTGACACTCCTGATGTGAGATCACATCTCTCATCTCCTTTCATCTCACATCTCCTCTCTCTCGCATCCTCCGCCCACACACTAGAGGATCGAATATCACTAACCGACTCGTGCTGCAACGAGCTCAGCTTATGGATATCCTTTCTTAAACAATGGAACGGCCTATCTTTCTTTTATAATAACTTAATTTCTTCTCCCGTCGACATTCAGTTATTTACTGACGCCGCCCCCTCCATCGGTTTTGGAGGATTTTACCAAGGCTGCTGGTTTGCACCTACGTGGCCCCCCCAGGTGTTAGACTTACCACAGCAGCTAAAATCCTCAGCTCTATTCGAGCTATATCCCTTAGTCGTCGCAGCCCTTCTGTGGGGTAAGGAGTGGTCCGCCACCAGCATCATTATCCACTGCGACAACGAGGCTACCGTGCACTGCATCAATAAAGGCCGTTCCCATTCACCCACCCTAATGCCTTTGTTAAGACGCCTGATTTGGATCTCGGCTTGCGACCAATTCATTGTAACTGCAAAACATTTTCCTGGTTCAAAAAACCAAATAGCTGACTCTCGCTCTCGTTTTGCCTTCCAGAAATTCAGAACGTTGGCACCAGAGGCGGATCCAGTCCCAACCCCAGTACCTCCCTATTAGATAACCAATTCTCAGACCTCCCTACTCATCAAAGGTATCCAAAGAGCACATCCCACCCGCCCAGACACCAGGCAACCCATAACCTTACAAATATTGACCAAATGTATTTCTACCCTCCGCAGAGGTTATCATTCCATTCACACCGCCCGCACGCTTGATGCCATGTTCATCCTGGCTTTCTTCGGTTTTCTCAGATGCTCTGAGCTCGCTATCACATCTAGCTTCAATCCAAACATCCACCCCACTATCTCCGATCTAGCAGTGCTGCAAATCAGCTCCATTAAGAGTTATCTAAGTGGAATCCAATTTTTCCACAAACTCTTATACGGTTCACCCAGATAACCAATTCTCAGACCTCCCTACTCATCAAAGGTATCCAAAGAGCACATCCCACCCGCCCAGACACCAGGCAACCCATAACCTTACAAATATTGACCAAATGTATTTCTACCCTCCGCAGAGGTTATCATTCCATTCACACCGCCAGCATGCTTTACGCCATGTTCATCCTGGGTTTCTTCGGTTTTCTCAGATGCTCTGAGCTCGCTATCACATCTAGCTTCAATCCAAACATCCACCCCACTATCACCGATCTAGCAGTGCTGGATGACGAAACCATCTCTTACTTTATTAAGCAAAGTAAAACAGACCAGACCAAGAAAGGCCATTTAATTTTTATTTTCAAACTACAATCACCCATACTACCATACCAAGCCCTCCTAGCCTTTGTCCAGCTCAGGAAATCACAGTCCAAACTCCCATCCGACCCCCGTTTTACAGACGACTCCAACTGCCCCGTCACTCGTTTCTGGTTTCAAAAGCACCTTAAATCCATTCTACTCCTATCCGGTACCCCAGCTGATAATTTTTCCAGCCATTCATTCCGAATTGGCACAGCAACCACAGCGGCCCAAAAAGGCCTCTCCCAGCAGCAGATACAAGCACTCGGTCACTGGTCGTCAGAAGCTCCCACATCAAGGAAGCCCACCGAACCCTCATCGGCCAACCCCTTTTACATCAGTATAGCCCCGGTCACTCAAACTTCAGACCCACCATAGTTGACCCCCTTTTTCATCACCTAATCCATCTATAACGACCCATCCCCACTCCAGCCATCCCAGCAGCACCCACTCCCACAGGAGCTTTACCTAAACTTTATCCCACACTGCCGCAGCAGTGCCCGCTCCCGCAGGAGCCATACATAAATTCCCACACTGCCACAGCAGTGCTAGCTCCCGCAGGAGCTCTTCCAGATTTCCCCACTGCCACAGCAGTGCCCGCTCCCGCAGGAGCTTTTCCATATTTCCCCATTGCCGCAGCAGTTCCCTCTCCCGCAGGAGCTTTTCCATATTTCCCCACTGAAGCAGTTCCCGCTCCCGCAGAAACCTATCCATATTTCCCCACTGCTGCAGCAGTGCCCGCTCCCGTAGGAGCTCTTCCATGTTTCCCCTCCGCCGCAGGAGCTTTTCCATATTTCCCCACTGCCGCAGTATTTCCCGCTCCCACTGGAGCCGTTATCTGTATTTTACACTGCCGCAGTAGCGCTTGCTTCCGCAGAAGCCATTTTCTCTTTTCAGATGCCGTAGCAGTTCCCACTCCCACAGGGGTTTTCTTTTCAGATGCCGCAGCAGCGCTCGCTTCCGCAGAAGCCATTTTTCTTTTCAGATGCGATAGCAGTTCCCACCCCCACAGGGGTTTTTCTTTTTCAGATGCCGCAGCAGCGCCCGCTTCCGCAGAAGCCTCTAGTTCTCTCTTCTAAGCCTCAGCAGGGCTGCTACTACAAGCGATGTCCAGCACCCCACCAATCTTAAGCTTTGCAAATTTTGGGGGGTTATCAATGCTCCTCTCTGGCTGCTGTCCCATACTAATTGCATCTTTTGGGGGAGTGCTCTGGGTCCGGGCCAAAAGCCGAGCTCGGACCCCTCTCCCCGGACAGGGGGAGTACCCCGGGCTCAAGAGTAATTACTGAGCTCGGACCCCTCTCCCCGGACAGCACGCCAAATACGCATAACCTTTACTCTGTTCATTATATTTAAGTGTGAACTCGTGAAAGGTAAATTATGTGAAAAATAATGTGTTTTTTATTTTTTTAAAACAAAGCATTAACACATGTTAGACTGCACCCCATAAACACAATCAAGCCTAGGAAAAAAAACAGTCAACCACCCCATTAAAAGTTGGTGGTCAATATTAAATCAGTGTGCAGTGTTTATTATAAGGCGATAGAATCTGCAGCTTAGTACTCTTACTCATCAGTACTTTTAAATAAGCTACTTTTTTTACGCTTACTCGAGTACTTTTAATTTATTGCTACTACATTTGTTTTTGTTTTTGTTTTTTTAAAGAGAGCCAGGGGCAATGTGTTCCAAAGTTTGGGAGCCATAACAGAGAAAGATCTACCTCCCATAGATAATAGGCGAAATCTCGGAACACAAAAAAGTTCATCTCCAGATGATCGAAGTGGACGAGAGGGAATATATGGAGAAAGCAGGTCAGAGAGATAGATAGGTGCAAGACCATGGAGTGACTTAAAGGTAAGCAGAAGAATTTTATAAATGATACGAGAGGACACAGGTAGCCAGTGGAGGTTGAATAGAATAGGAGTGATATGTGCAGACCGTTTAGTGTAAGTTAGCATTCTCGCTGCAGAATTTTGAATAAATTGCAATCGACAGATGGAGCATACTGGTAATCCGGAAAAAAGAGCATTGCAGTAATCAAGGCGGGATGTGATTAAAGCATTTACAAGTAATTCAGCATCTTTTGGACTGATGAAGGGAACGGAGTTTGGCAATACGGCGAAGTTTAAAAAATGCAGCTTTGGAGAGCTTACTAATATAAGCATCTAGATTTAGAGAAGAGTCAAGAATAGGGCCTTTCGCACCGCTTTAGTTCCAGAACTAAATGGACAGTACTAAAGTACTGGGACGATTTTGCGCAAACTATTTCCCAGTACCATTTAAAGCGTTGCATTCGCACCGACAGTGTGTACTAGGAACCGGTCGACAGCGACGTCATTTGTGCATGGCGTTCAACAACGAAAACAAAGAAAAACAACGTTAACATCAAGAGGATGGAGGACGCTGTGAATGGAGCTGTGTTTTTGTTGTGTCTCGCGGGTTTCACAATAATGGACATGGAATGCCGATGTATACGTAAAGCGATTGAAAGAACGGAAAGGAGGACTAAGAATCTCCAACGACAACTGGCAGTGCTACATTTGCTACAAGTGCCTGCACTTCAAGGGGCATTTGTTATGTTTTTTGTTACAGTTGGGGGCCCGACAAGCAGTGTTGGGGAGTAACTAGTTACATGTAACAACGTTACGTAATTTAATTACAAAATAAATGTAACTGTAATCAGTTACAGTTACTAAGAAAAACTGTGTAATTAAATTACAGTTACTTATGAAAATGTGAACGATTACAAAGGGGATTACATTTGAATATTTACACACATCCACATATTTAATTGATTTCTTTCCCAAATTGCACTGACTACTCTGAGACATATGGCCCTATAATTTCCACAATGCGGAAAACACAGACTGGTTCGTAGAATCCAGTCATAAACACGGAATTCCTATCGGACGGAATATGCCACATTTTGGACAAATAAATCAAAAGTAGGTCAGTGTACTTGAATCAAAACGCAATATGGACTAGTGTCTGTGAATATTAAGCCGCGAGAAGACAATATATGAATCCTGCACTTTCTGCATGTCTGTGGAAATCAGGCGCGGACTAGCCATCGGGAGAACCGGGACAATTCCTGGTGGCCTGGCAGCCGATTTGGCCCGCTATTTTAATATTATCATTGTATAATTGCCTGCCGAATGTACTAAAGCAATAACTTCCGAATTCGCCATTCGATAATTAAATTTCTAATAAATCATGAATCAGTTAGTCGTGACTGGCAATGCTTTGGCTCGCGCGCTCTCCGCGCCTCATCAGATGCGAGAGAGAGAGAATGGAGTGGACTGTGGAAGCGCACAGGTGGAGCAGAGAAGCAAAACTACTGTTCAGGGTTTCAAGTGCAGGTCAGTTTCATCTGTAAATATATGCTATTGTAGTTTTGTCTTTGTACTTAGTCAAGCAGCAGCAGCCCATTGGTCATCAGTCATCATTCAAAATACTGTATAAAGGACATCATTATCTATTGTAATATTACAGTAGTCATTTAGCAGACAAATAATCATATTTTATAATAGGTTTAGGGGAGCTAGGGCAGACAACAACACAACCCTTATGAAAATTAACGATGATTTTACTATAAATCCAAAGGCAATGGTTACTATTGTTAAACCATGGTAACCACAAATTAGGCATGGTTTTTGCTACACTAACCATAGTTTAACCATGGAATTTGTAGTAAAAATAAAAACAAATGGTAATCCATTTGCCAAAAAAAAACATGGTTACTGTACTTTTACTATAAGGAAAAAAACATGACTCATGTTCAGTATTAGGATTTTTCTATAAAGATATTGTAGTGATGTACTAATTTTGACATATAGGCAATTTAGAAAGTATAGTTTTGTTAAATCCTGAGTATTAAAGTCATGAGAGAGATAGATATCAGGGCAAAATAAAGAGGCTGAAAAGAAAAATGGAAGTGAAGGTGCAGTTCAGGAGAGAACTTTTAATTATTTTGCATGTCCCCAACCTAAGGATTTAATCCTTTTTTATGTGAGGTCCATACAAAAATAAGGTTGTCCATGTCACGGTCCAGGTGTGTGGAGGCAGGCAGGATGACGAGGACGACAAGGATACAAAATAAGGATATTTAATGTAGCAACAACAAGGCAGAGACAGGCACACACTCGGGGTAACATTCACAATAACCGACAAACGAGAACACAAGAGACAGGAACAGATATAGGGCAGTTAACGAGGGACAGACAGGTGAGCACAATGAGGTGATTAACTAATGATTGAACGGGCTAAACCAACAAAAGGGGAAGAAACCACAACAAACAGTCCACAGGGGTGTTACATTACTCCCCCCTCCCGGAAGGTGCGTCCTCGCACCGTAGAAACGGGGCGGAGGGGCGGAGGGGGACTAGGAGGAGGACAAAGCAGAGGATGCGAGATGGTGACAGGGGAAGGCAAAGGGCTGGCAGGCAGACCAGACAGGTGGAGGTTCCGGCGGAGGACGGCCTTCCAGGTGGAGGACGGCTAACAGAGTCCAGGGAGGTGATGATGGAGGGAGGAGCCAGGGAGACGACAGGAGGGAACCGGAGCAGGAGGCAGGTGGGACCCTAGCAGCCCATGGTGGAGCCGACGGAGGGAGGAGCCATGGAGGAGGAATATCCACCGACTCCACGGGGCCGACCAACAGCGGCGGAGCAGGTGGAGGAGGAGCCCGAGGTGGAGACGGAGAAGAGCCAGGGGGATGCAGAGAATCCAGGGGCCCAGGGTGGAGCCGAGGGCTCTTGCGACCAAGGCGGAGGCGGAGATCCAGAGATCCGCGGCGGAGCCGGAGCGACTGAGGACCAAGGTGGAGCTGACGGGATTAATTAGTGTAATCAGTTGGGTCTAGATTTGGATTTTTAAGAATAGGAGTAACAACAGCAGTTTTAAGTGAAACTGGAACAGTGGCAGAAGTAAGAGATATGTTTACAAGATGTGAAATTGGAGCAGAAATGACAGAGGTGCAGTGTTTCAAAAGGAATGTTGGTGCAGGGTCAACCCGGCAGGAAGAAGAATTGGATTTCAATATTATTTCACTAATTAAGGTGGGATTAGACAAGGAGAAGTTATAGAGCGTTTGAATAGACAGAGCTAGCTCACAAGTAGAAGTGGTCAGTTCTGCACCAAATGTCCCACATAATGCGTCCAGCTTACCCTGAAAATGGCGTAAAAAAGAACAGCATAGATTGTCAGATTCTCGTTGAAAGGCAATATGCATTGGAGCCTGAACTAGTCTATTGACCGTGCTAAAAAGTGATTTAGGCCTATTGTTTGCTTTGTTAATCATTTTGGAAATATAGGAAGAATGAGCTGCGTTCAAGGCAGTTTTATAGTGTTTAACATGATCTGAAAATGCCTGAAAGTGTACAGTTAAACCCGTTTTCCTAAAAAGGCATTCAAGTGGCCTGCCTTTTGCTTTCATAGCACATAGCTCGCCGTTAAACCATGGAGAGGAGCGGGACATGGGAACTGACCTAGTCCTAATTGGAGCATGCTCGTCTAAAACATCGGCAATAGCAGAGTGATACAAATCAGATATCTTGGATGGACAGGTACAATTGAAAACATCAAAAATAAGAGATGAAGCAATAGAGGCAGTAAATGTATCAACATTGATAGCATTGAACTTACGATAAGAAATGGTTATGTTGTCAGTACATTTGGTTGGATAAGTTAGTGTAAAGTCAAAAGTAATAAGCTTATGATCAGAAATAGGAGTAGCCAGACCACTAATGGAGATATTGTTCAAACCAGATGTAGCTGCCCTTTGGCATCCATAAACGGGACACAGAGAGTTTCTGACGGGTGCTTCTTTCTTTATTTCGCTCGTGAAGAGTGCCATTAAACTCTAGTTTGCATTGCACCGTGAAACTACACAAAGAAACAACAAAACCAATAAATACAACTCATATACAGAAAAATACGATAAGTAAAGTTCACATTTACAGAGTAACAGATGAAAAAATAAACAAAGAAATGAATAAAGATAGTTTGAAACCACTAATTAACAAGCAGAGCTCACGATTAACGTATACATACAAACGAGCTATGACTTTTAAATTAACTACAAAACATAACATACGTCATCTTTACATTCCTCGCTCTGCTTTACCAAAGGGTACTAGGTTGAAATTGAGCAGAATCAAAGCACCGTTCACCGTAAAACTCAATTTTATCTTCATGCACTGTGGAGGAACATGAATCTTCGCTCTTCTCTCTGCTGATCTGACTATTTTACGTTAACCTTCCACTGCGTAAAGCACGTAACATGCTCAGAACAAATTTAAAGTGACACGACCATTTTGCGGTCATTTACACTCCCACCAATCATGGTATGATGAATCAACTGACAATGAATCAGAACATGATTTTGAACCTTAATATGACGCCTTTCAGTTTCATGAATGTAGGTAATGACTAGAAAGCATTTCAGAAATAATTACTTGGTCTGATATGAGGGTATCACCCAAGCCATTAACAGTCACTCTTCTTCAAGAAGCACCACCAATTTCTGGATGGGCCTTTCAATGATTGTGGGCTTGGAAGGTTGATCACGTTTGCTAGTGAGTTTTCGTTCTCCTACTTGTACCTTCACTCGCCTAACAAATCCATCACTCTCTTTGACAGTTTCAGCCACTCTGCCTAACAGCCACTGACTTCTTGAGAGCATATCGTCTTTGATGATTACGACATCATTTACTCTGAGGTTTCGGCGAGGAGTATGCCACTTTTGGCGCGTTGAAATGTTAAGAAGATACTCCTTTTTCCAACGACTCCAAAACTGCTCAACCAAGTATTGGACTCTGCACCATCATTTCGTAGCGTACATGTCTTTGACAAATTTTCCTGGAGGTGGAAGTGCAACATCGGATTTCATTAGTATTAAATGGTTTGGAGTTAGAGGTTCGAGTGAATTTGGATCATTAATGCCATCTACCGTTAGCGGACGACTATTAACTATAGCCATTGCTTCATAGAACAACGTTCTAAGTGAAGCATCGTCAAGCCTGCCTGGGCACTGAGCAAGTGTGGCATTGAGTACATTTCGAACAGTTCGTATTTGACGCTCCCAGATGCCTCCAGCGTGGCTTGCAGAAGGAGCATTAAAGACAAATTCACATTGTTTCTCAGAGAGAAAGACTTCCAGAGCTTTGGTGTCAACTTGTTTCAGTGATTCTTTGAATTCATTCCTGGCTCCCACAAAGTTGGTACCGTGGTCACACTGAAGTTTACAAACTGCTCCTCTAAGACTGATAAAGCACCTCAAGGCATTAATGAAGGCATCCGTAGACAAATCTTCAATCATCTCAATATGAACTGCGCGAGATGATAGACAGGTGAATATTAGGCCGTATCTCTTGTACTCCTTGCGAGCTCTTTTTATGACAAATGGCCCAAAACAGTCCATGCCGCAGAATGTGAAGGGTGCAGATACTTCAACACGCTCTTTGGGAAGTTCTGCCATTCGTTGTTCTTCTGTCGGTCGTCTAAGTTTTCGACATTGCACACACTTGTGTATCAGCTTGGCGATTGACTTGCTGCCTCCAATGATCCAAAATCCATTCATTCTAAGCTCCATTTGAGTTTGATTTCGACCCTGATGACAAACCTTGGCGTGGTAATGTGACAGAATTAGCTTAGTGATGTAACTATCTTTTGGGAGAATCACGGGATGTTTTAGTTCTTGACTGAGTGATGACTTTCTCAGTCTTCCACCTACACGAAGAAGACCTTTGTCCAAAATGGGATCTAGGTAGTACAACGCACTAGCACTTGGAAAAGTGTTCCCCTTCTCGGTCATTCTTATTTCTTTGGAGAATGCTTCCTGCTGGACAAGTTTGATCACCACTTCAGCAGCCCTCTGACGCTCCTCAACAGTCACATGATCACTGGGGTATTTCTGTTTTGATCCTAGTCTTTTTATCCTTGCAACAACCTTTAAAAGCATTGACCAAGAAGAAAATCGACTGAAACGACTGAGAATGTCTGTACTGTTATTGACCGTGGTTGCGAATGTTTGGACTGATTTAACTTCAGGGTCACCAACAAGCAGGTTGACAGAGGTGTACGGTGTTGGACTTACTTTTTGTTCCCACAGAAATTTTGGTCCTGATAACCAGATCGATGAAGGAATGTCAGCGGCGTGAAGCCTTCTAGAGGCGTGATCAGCTGGGTTCTCTGTTGTATTAATGTAATACCACTGACTCGGATCCGTAATGTCTCTTATCAGCTGCACACGGTTAGCAACGAATACATGAAACCTTCGTGCTTCGTTGTTAATATATGCCAGAACAACCTGTGAATCGGTCCAGAAAAATTCTTGATCAATCTTCATTTCAAGCTCTGTTTTCAGCATGACCCTCATTTTTGCAGTTAAGACAGCCGCCACAAGTTCCAATCTTGGTATGCTTGTGATTTTTGTAGGTGCAACTCTGGCCTTTTCCATCACCAAACTGCAATGCACTTTACTCTTATCATTTTTGAAATGGAGATAAGAGCAAACTCCATATCTAGCATTACTTGCGTCGGAGAAGTGGTGCAGCTCCGTTCTGATAATTTCATTGAAAGCATTTGGGTGATAACATCTTGGTATGGCGACTTCCTTAAGCTTCTGAAGACCCATTTTCCAATCCTCCCACCGTGAACATAATTCATCTGGAAGCTTTTGTTGACCACTGAATACCAAGTACACGTCCTGTCGGTGTTGCTTCAAGGTTTAAGTCAAGGGGCTTAGATGTGATATCCCTTTCTGATGGGTCTATGCAGCAGAGAACATCTTCCTCATTTTTATTTATGAAGCCTTAAGCCTCCGTGTTTACACAGCGCTTGAGCATCAATGATCAGTTCTTTGGCTTCATCGACTGAACGAACACTGGTTAACCCATCATCTACATAGAAGTTCCTTTCAACAAACTCTGATGCTGATGGGTGATTAACTTTTTGCTGCTGCGCCAGGTACTTCAGGCCGAAATTAGCACACCCATGAGACGATGTAGCGCGGAAGAGATGAACTGCCATACGATAGTCTTGAGGCTCTTTCTCCAAGTCTCCACCCTCCCACCATAGAAACCTTAGATAATTGCGATCGTCTGAAGGGACGAAGAACTGGTGAAACATCTTTTCTATGTCACAGGTGACTGCGACTAGTTCCTTTCTGAAGCGGCAGAATACTCCCACTAATGAGTTAATTAGGTCAGGCCCGGTCAGAAGTGTGCCATTTAGAGATATACCGCAAAACTTAGCTGAACAATCGAACACAACCCTCAGCTTATCTGGTTT
This sequence comes from Sinocyclocheilus grahami, assembly GCF_001515645.1. NCBI lineage: Eukaryota > Metazoa > Chordata > Actinopteri > Cypriniformes > Cyprinidae > Sinocyclocheilus > Sinocyclocheilus grahami. The sequence goes on from NW_015506729.1 coordinate 172,001, forward strand.
CTGAGGGTGGTACACCCCATGGTGTGGAATACCATACAGACTCTCCTTCGGGTATCACTGGGGCTGGTTCAGCATCACCTTTGTAAATGATCTCCTCCATGAAGGCCTTGTAGTGATCACAATATTGCTGGTTAGACTTGAGTCTTTTCTTCAAATGCTGCAAGCGGGCAGCTGCTAGCCTTTTGTTATTTGGTAGTGAGGGTCGGCCGATACACTTGAAAGGGAGAGGAAGTTCATAATGTCCATTATTTTTCTGTTTGATATTGGCACTGAGATGCTGTATGAAACGAACATCCTCTTGAGACACACTTTTATCCTCATAACCTTTCTCGTTGAAATCTGACTCTAGAATTCTCAAGACATCGTTGGGTGATGGGACAGGTATTTCTTTAACTGCAACTCTATGGACGAAGCTCTGATTTCCCTGTCTGTCTAAGTGTGGATTGGAGAGGCCTATAATACTCCAGCCAAGCTCAGTTCTTTGTGCAAATGGTTCATTTTCACCACCTAGTATGACTTTGAGGGGAGCAAGAGCTGATGGGCAGTCATATCCGATTAACAGTCCGACTTCACAGTTCTGAAGTGGTGGCAATTGATTGGCCAAATGTTTGAGGTGAGGCCACTGCAGTGCTGTCCTCTTGGTTGGAATATAGGACTTGTCAACAGGAATGAAGTCTCTAGTATATGCTTGCTGTAGATGAATAGAGTTTGCTGCTTGAAGTCCTCGAACTTGCAGACCACGAACCCTTTTACTTGCAGTGATGGTGTCAACAGCTGTCATGGTGCTGAGTCTAAGCTGCACTGGTTGAGTGATTGCATTTAAGTCATCAAGAAGATCTTCCAAAATGAACGTTGAGTCGCTCTGCGTGTCCAGTAGAGCATAAGTGAGTACTTCTCTCTGTGGCTCTTCCTCTGTAGAAATGAGGACTGGCACGATACTGGAAGTAGCAGAAGAACTTTGTGTGAGTGCATGGGCCATGACTTTGTGAACTTCCTGACTTGCTTGAACTTCTATGGAAGTTTTCTTTAATGCTTTCGTAGGCACTTTATCTCTTTCTTCATGCAAGCAGGTAGGGTGATTGCGGCCACATGTTCCACATTTATGCCGTCTTTTGCAATCTTTAACGATATGCCCTTTCCTGAGACACCCAAAGCAGAGGTGATTTTCTTGAATGAAGGTCTTCTTGTCTTCAGTGGTTCTTTCTGCAAATGTAGGACATTGGGCAATGCTGTGTTTTTCATCTTTACAGGCGAAGCATGATACCTTTGACTTAGAGCTGGATGGTTCAAGCCTTTTAGAGCTGAAATCTTTCACGTCAGCCTTTGTACTCAGAGCCTTAGCTCGCTTGGGAAACCTTTCATCTGAATTTTTCAGATTCATGAAGAGTGGAGAAGTGATGGGGTTACATGCTATTCTGGTTTCCTTTTGCATGAACTCTGTAAAGCGCTTGAAACTTGGATAGTCCCCTGATGCGTCTAGGTTTTCCACCACAATTCGATTCCACTTGCGCACAATCCATTCAGGAAGTTTCTTTAGTAACTTGTGGTTTTCTTCACAGTCATTTAGAATGGCTAGCCCTTTAACATGAGGAATCGCCTCTACACATCCTTGCAGGGAGTCTGTGAAGTCTCGTAGGGCGAGAGGGTCATTTACCCCAATTTTGGGCCATCTCATCAGCTTGTCTCGAAAAGCCTTTTGCAGTATGAATGAATTCCCATACCTGTCTTGCAAGACTTTCCAGGCACCTTGGTATGCGTCCTCTGAATTTCTGTAGAAATATCCCTCCACCGCTTTGCGAGCTTCTCCAACGAGGTAATTCTTAAGATAGAACATCTTCTCACCAGGTGGGAGGGGCTTTCGATCAATAAGGGCCATGAAGGACATCTTCCAGTCTATGAATTTCAAAGGATCGCCAGCAAAGCTTGTGGGTTCAGGAACAGGCAATCGATGTGTGCTTAGCGAGTCTGCTATTGCTTGAGCTAGAGCAACATTATCCTGAGATGGCTGGACTTCATGCTTATCACAGAATGCTTGCTGAGGCAAGAACAATTCAGCTTCTGGGTTTAGTCGAAATGTGGGCTCTGTCCTTTGACAGCCAATGTGAGTGCTAGAGTCTATTTCTTCATCACCGCATTGAATGATGCCTTCAAGATCGTTATACACTTTGACACGAGCTGCTGCTACTTTTACTTCTTTGTCTACTTGCAACTGATGTAACCGTTTTCTTTCCTCTTCTAGCCTTAACTGCATTTTGCTCTCCCTTTGCTTTATTTCTGCAAGCATTTTAGCTTCACAAAGCTTCCAATCACTCTCCATTTTATTAAGCTTCGTTTGTTGACCATGGATTTCTTGCATAGATTTAGCTTGCTCTTGTTTGGCTGCAAGTTCTGTCTCTGCATCAGCTCGTTTACTTGAGACCTTGGAAGAGATCTTTGATTGATTACCTGATCCCTGCGATGACTCTGAAATGACTGTGTTTGTTATTGTACATCCAAAGATGGATCCATAATCATCTTTATTTAGCACTTGTCTCACTCTTTCCTTCACAAGCTCTTCATTGTAATCTTCATCTATTGTTTCCAGCCGTTTACTCACAAGATCACTTATCTCAGCAGTCAGTTCAGCACAAGTGTCTATACGATTGACAATGTCCGGAGAAGTAACATGGTTACGTAGTATTGGTTCATAGTGCTGATAAACTGCATTATGTCGGCTTTGAATGTCTTGCTGTATTTTTTCAAGATTCTCAAGTGAACAGAACATTTTCAGTCTTGATCTAGTCTCTTTTGCTGTCTCCTTCCAGCTGTTATAAGATTTATAGAAAGCTTTCTCTTGTTTCTTGGCTTCCTGTTCACGCATCTCCAGACCCTTTTCTGTAAAGCTTCTTTCACGTGAGCTTGATCTGATCTGCTGCACAGGTGGGTTGCTTTTTTCTACTGCTGGGAGTGACATCTCATTTACTTGTTCAACTATGTTCACAACAGTATCTTCCATAACCTCCTCTGCATTCACAACTTCCATAATCAGGGAGGAACTTCAGCAGTAGGTGATACCACTCTCACCAGACCTCTAGTATGTAAGCACCCAAAAGATATTAGCAAGCAGGATCAATGCAAATACAAACAGCAGTATATAACATTCAAAGATTAGCTTGTAATAGAAAACACCAGAAAATTTCAGTTTTCACAAAAGTATTGTTAACATTAACATTGTAACTCCTTGAATGCTCAAGAGATTCAAGTTTCTTCAAGCAATGCTCAATTTTAACTCAAAATAATGTATTTCAGTTTTTAAACTATGAAATAGATGTGTTGCATAGCATTAATTATTTCCTTCAACTTTAAAGTCTTTTATAATTTTAACTTTTCAATTCAAATGTCCATGAAATATTCTCTTTTCCTTTTCCTTTTTCCTTTCCTGGCTGCTGAAGGTTAAATATCCTTCTGACTGAGCGATGTATGTAACGCGGATGTCGAATGATCCCGATCGAATGGCAGTGCTCGTATGTCGCAGAGTCGAGGCATGAGTGCACATCCAGCGCCCTGAGTTCACTAGACAGGTATCCAAATTCCATTTTGGAAAGTAATCCAAAAGTAATAAAAAGAACCAGAGACGACGCAAGTGCCAAAACCTTTGACATGTGGGTGATAACCGTGAGAAATATATAAAAGCTTACGGAGAGGAAAGCTACCCGACCAGACAGTAAGCCAGTAGAGATACTGGTAAGAAGAGTGTTAGCTCACCTCACAGTCAGTCCAGCAGATGATGGATCGAGGGGTGAGAGGGCTCGCAGCAGGCCGACAACCAGGAGTTCCCAGCGTCAACAACAAAAGTACACTTATCCGAAGCAGTAGAGTGACTCCAGTTTGCCAAAAACCCGCCAGCCAAGCAGGGAGAGTAAATCCAGTTTTGCAGTTTTGCGGAACAAAAACGAGTGTAGTAAAGTAGCAAACACAGACAATCACAAACAAACACACAACCCAGTGCGGAGCGGCAGCCAGACGCGCACAGCGTTCCCACACCAGAAGTGAAGACATATAGTACTGTATAGTATAGTACTCCTAAGAGGGAGCTCTTAATTTACCAATCAATCCAGCATGTTCAAACCACAGGAAAAGGACATTTGGGCAGAACCAACTTATTCAGTTTCTGTAGAATTTATTGTTTCTGTTAGAATAACCTGCCTGAAAATGTATTCATTTCATTTGTATAGGTTTTTCCTTTGTATTTATTTGTTGCATTGATTAATTGTTTTCTTTGTTCATTTTTTTTACTGTTTGCTTTTCTTCAATAAACTTCAGTTGAGAACTTTTTAGCCATGATGCAAAATTCATCAGTAGTATAGCTTTGTCCTGTGGCAACAATTTAAAGTGTCTTATTGTATCCTTAGTTTCGAATGTCTCTGTTCATGAAATCCAGTGTCGGCACCACAAGTGCATGGGCCTAAATTCTGACCTACTTTGCAAAAAAAAAAAAAAACCCATCTGAACTGTTCATAAACAAGTTCCTTTTTTTCCCCATTCTTCGGATAAAGAAGATGTCATGTAAGCAATGTGAAAACGTTTCCGTGATCTGAAATACCTAGAGCAATTGCTACACATGAAACCTATTGTTTCAATTCCTCAAAAACTATTCTAGCCAGAACTCTCCCCAATTTCCAGTATTTTTTCCCCCAGATATTGTCGTGGAACAAACTATGATCTTCTCAAATTTGTCAATAGAGCTCAAGAAGCAGAGTTCCATATGTCAAAATAAGACTTTATTGTCACAGCAACAAAGCCGAGATGACGGCCGCCGCATCTGAGACTTTGTCTGTCAGCTCATCCGTTTTATACCTTTTTCTCTTACCAAAGATGGTAGTGCTGTTTTTTTTTTATTGGCTATGCCTATCTGGTTTGCCACAATGACTAAATCTTGAGCACTGACTGTCCAAGTCAAGGACATTATGGTGACTAAAATGCACTTGTGCTGATGTCACATCTTAAATGACCTCATGTGCTCAGGTATGCTTATCAGTGGAATTTGCCAGATCAGCCACCTTCATTCTGCTGCCAATAAGGTGGTCAAATGAGACATTCATCAAATCTGTTTACTTGTTCCTGTTAACTTCTGGGAATAACCCAGAGTTCATTGGGTTATTTAAGTTCAGTCACTTTCTCCCTCAGGTTTTTCAGTTTCCCCATAGCTTTGGTGAATGATCCAGCTGGGGCTGTACTATTTGAAATATAAGTAATACAGTCAGTTCCAAACATTACACATACGCCTTTTTCGACCAAAAACCAGTTCAATGTTTGTCTATGCATCATCAGTATAGTTAATAAATATCTGCTAATTACAATAAATATAGTTTATCCACTCTATATTCTTGATAGAGGTTATCTATATGAATATTGACACAAATCCATATTTTATCTCCTTCTTGGCCTTAAATTGCTCTAGTATTCCCTTGATTTGTCATTTGAATGTATACACTTGGGTCTGCCTTATTTGCTCTTTTCACTCTCTGTCTTTTTGGCAGGGACTCTACAGATTTGTTTAGGTCCCCTTCTATATTGTCACTCCTTATAGTATTCTTACTCAGTCTTCTATTGCTTCTGATTGATTTTATCATGTCTACATAATCCATTACTAGATGTTTGAATGGCCCTTCTGGGACTTGTATATGGCCTATAGATGCAGATGTTCCTTTCCTAACATTGTTTTGGGTGCAAACTTTGCATTCAGATAAATACTCATCCACCATTGCCTGTAAGCAAGGTGACCAAAATCCTTGTCACTTTATTTGTTTATTTATTTATTATTATTGACTTCCCCCCTCGCGCAATGGTCAAAACCATGAGCGTCAGAGATTAGGATTGTAAGCAATGGTGTAGGAGCAATCATGTGGCCCTCATGAGAACGCCAAAGTCCATTTGCATCTCGTGTTGCTCCTCTGTGCTGCCACACACTAATCTCATATGGCGTAGCTTGTTGTTGCATTCGTGCAACATCAATCAATTGAGGTTGAGGTTGAATTAAAACAGAAGGAGCCATTATTGCTGTTGTACAGCCAGAGGCTTGTTTAGCATATTGATCTGCTGCATTATTGCCTTTAATAACAAAATCATTGCCTTTTTTGTGTGCTTGACATTTGATGATGGCCAACTTCTTGGGAAGCATCATGGCTGATATTAAATAAATTATCTGATCACCATGCTAGATAGGCGTGCCATCACTTTTCTTAAAGCCTCTTTGCTTCCAAACTGCTCCAAAAAGATGGCATACGCCATGTGCATATGCAGAATCTGTGTAAATATTTACAATCAGGTCTTTAGCCAACTTACAGGCTTCAGTTAGAGCCTTCAACTCTGCCAGTTGTGCTGAGCATGGTTGTTCACAATGCTGCACCACCACTGGGACAAAATCATCATCAACACGTTTTACAATTGCAAATCCAGCATGATTACCTAAATGGTCTCTAAAACATGAACCATCCACAAAATATTCAACATGTGCATCTGGAATTGGTGTTGACTCTAGAGGCCTTATGTCCCCCCTCAGCTAATTTATTGAGTACTTTAATTGAATCTTGATGACATTGTTCCAAAGATGTTGAACAGAGTAACAAATCCTCTACATATTGTATCAGTGTGCTATCCAGCTTAAGATCTCCTAAGTCTTCTTTTAAAACCTGGTTGTACACATGTGGTGAGTGTTTGAAGCCCTGAGGCATTCTCGTGTATGTGAGTTTTTTACCTTGGTAGGTGAATGCGAACAAAGGTCTGCTCTCCTCGGCTAAGGGAACACTGAATAAAGCTGAGCAGAGATCAATTACAGTATAGTAATTAGCAACAGATGGAACATTGGTTAGCAACGTATGCGGGTTTGGAACTTCAGCAGGCCAATCCTCCACAAACTCATTCACTGCTCTCAGATCATGCACCAAACGCCATTTTTATTTGTCAGCTTTAGTTACTGGCAATATTGGGGTGTTACCATAACTAGTAGTTTCAACAAGCACTCCTGCTCTCATTAATCCTTCAATTGTCTTTTTGATTCCCTCTACTGCTTCTGGTTTCAAAGGGTATTGCAATTTTCTGGGTAACTTAGCTCCTGGTTTAAGTACTACTCTAATTGGATTAGCTGATTTTATTAACCCCACATCTGTGTCATGTTGAGACCATAATTCTAATGGTACTTGTTTCTCCATTTCTTTTAACAATTTGTCTTGCTTTTATGACCATTCTGGGGACACCCATCATTGGAGTAGCACACAAAATCTTGAGATACGCTTTGTCTGCTGATTGGAAAATTAGAGGATTTTCTGTGGCTTCCGAATTGCTTTTTTCTGCTTGTTTCATCATGGGGCCTAAATCTTTAGAGACACAGTCTTTATTTACATATAATGTAACATGAGGCACTGAGTTTGGTACTGTAAACCAGTCATCTATGAATTTTTCCCTACCTATCTGCAGAGCTACTCCTTTGGGTCCTATTATTATGTTTTGTGATATCATGGGGATTTTCAATCCTTTTGTGTCTTTTAGCCATCTCTTTTCAAAATCTGGATTTTTGCTTTCATCATACTTCATAGTACAATGAAATTCAGTTTTTGGTAGGCTTGGTTCACATAGCTGTTCCCTTATATATCTTGCCCATTTGCTAAGTGTTTTTTCTACATCTTCTTTTAGATCACCTAACCAATACATGTTAGCACATGGTTCTTGTGTTTGTTGTAATGTTGAGACATTCATTTGTCTCATTGCCCTATCATCTATATAAATTCTCTCTGGAGTACACTATATTTGCATTTTTAATTTACATATGGCATCCCTACCCAACAAATTGACAGGTGTGTGTTCTGAGACTAAGATTGGTATTTTTATTTCAGTGTTTTTCAGGCTTATGCTCACAGGGGCTGTCATAGGAAGTAACTGAGTTGTTCCCGAGAATCCTACTGTCTTTATATATTTTCCAGACATGGGGAGGTGCGAGGCATATCTTGGATTTAAACACGAGTGTGTCGTCCCTGTGTCGAGCATGAGAGTGATGGGTTTTTGCTTCGATATTAACTTGCAGCATTGGTTCTTGATCAGCATCACATGATATCATTGGAAGCTGATTCCTCCCTGTAGGATTCTCTGGGCAGCCCTAATAACCTTGGTCAGGTCCACGCCATGGGTTGACAGGACCTAGAGTTTGTGGTTGCACTTGTTGTTGTCCATAGTTGACTCCTGGGGCCATTGGGTGGTCCTGTGGCCAAGGATTGATGGGACAATCTCTTCTGGGGTGTCCAGGCTGATTGCATCCCCAACACACTCCTGGTGGCCCACCAAATTTTTGCTGATTGTTGTTAAATCTTCCTCTGCCTCGCCCTTGTTTTTGTCTGTTCCAGCCTCTGTTGTTTGGCTGCTCTGACTTGAGATAGATGACAACTGGTGCTGGACCTTGTGGTGCAGTGGCTGTTCCAGCAGGTGGTGCCTGTGCTGTTGCAATCTGATTTGTTGGTGCAGGCACATTCATTGTTGCAGGTGGATTGACAGGCACTGAAGTATTGACAGGTGCCATCATTGCTGAGTGGTCTTCCTTCTGTACTGCTTGGACCTTTTTCTTCTTGTTGAGCAGTTCCTCAAGCTGCAGCTGAGTCAGTTTTCTTTGCAGCTCTTTTTCTTGGGTTTTCATCTTTAGCTCTTGTCTTCTGTACTGTTCCACAGCATGGACCACATGGTCTCTGAACTCTTTGTGTGATTTGGAATTCAGACCTACCACATCCTCCAGCTTCACTTTCACTGTTGCAGGCATGGCTTCCACAATGGCGGTCCTGAAGAGTGCTATCAGTACTTTGTCTTTCTCTGGATCTCTTTCCAGTTCTTCTTTCCAACGTCTTAGTTGTCTCTGAATGTAGGTGTGGGATTCTCAGTCTCCCCCATTGGCTCCCCCTTCAGGAAACCTGGATCAGTTTGCATTGGGTATTCAACTCTCAGAGTCATCCAGATGTCACATCGATGTTTGTCAAAAGAAACTCCATCTGCTTGAGGTCTGTCCACAGCTCGAAGGAGGCCAGACTGCTTGAGAACATCATTCATTTTGGAGGCCCCCAGGCATTTAGCAAGTAGAGCTTTGATGTCACCCAGGGCCAGAAGCTTTCCAGTTGTTTCTTCTTCAAATGTTCTGATCCATTTTCCAGCACCTTCATGAATGTCTGGAAGACGGGAAACCACAGTGTCCAGATCTTGACTTGCCCAGGGTATGTATTGGCCGTGGCCTTGCTTGATGAGAATTGGGCACTCAAATCTTGGGGCTTCTGCCCTTCTTATGTCCTTGTTGATCTGTGTTCTTCTCCTCCTCTTCGTCTTTGAGTTTGGAGAACTTGAAACTGGTCATCTGGATATTCTATGTCTTGCATAACCAGTTTCCCAGCTACTTGCTTGTATTGCTTCCGCGGGACATAATCATGTGGACTTGGGTGTAGTTGCTTTGGTTCACGTTTGCTCATTAGTTCATCCAGCTCCTGTTGCAATGAGTCCACAGCCTGTGTGAAATCTCTTGTTTCTCCCATTTTAATAATTGAATTCCATGTTGTTTGAACAGGGTCAATACCCCTAATTCTTGCTCTCTTTTTTCATTTCTCTTTTTGGATTTGTCATTGGTCTTGTAATTTTTTAACAGTACCTCCATTTCTTTACACATTGCCACATCAAATGTTCCCTCTGCCGGCCACTTAGTAGACAATTTCTTTGTTCTCTCTGCCCACCTTTTCGAGAGCTCCCTTATTGCTTCCTTACAGGCTGGATTTTTAAAAGCTAATAATTCTACTGCAGTTGACATCTTCTTGAAATTTGAGTTATCAATCTGCTCAACACAATGAACTATTATTATTATTTTCCCTTCAGTGATTCACCTCTCTAATCCCAGCGTTTTAATTACTAGCTAATCTTCACCAGGCTCATCAGACGAGGATCACTAAAAGTATCTGACCCCTGATTTCCACCTGGATTTTTGCTGGGTGGAGGACTTATCACCTTTTATAGAAGTTGATTAGATTGCCTCAAATATTTTAAAATAATCACAATGTGTTTTCTGGTTAATAATTTGAAAGGTAACACAAGGCCTTTTGGTTCTCACAGCAACAAAGCCGAGATGACGGCCGCCGCATCTGAGTCTTTGTCTGTCAGCTCATCCGTTTTATACCTTTTTCTCTTACCAAAGTTGGTAGTTGCTGTTTTTTTATTGGCTATGCCTATCTGGTTTGCCACAATGACTAAATCTTGAGCACTGACTGTCCAAGTCAAGGACATTATGGTGACTAAAATGCACTTGTGCTGATGTCACATCTTAAATGACCTCATGTGCTCAGGTATGCTTATCAGTGGAATTTGCCAGATCAGCCACCTTCATTCTGCTGCCAATAAGGTGGTCAAATGAGACATTCATCAAATCTGTTTACTTGTTCCTGTTAACTTCTGGGAATAACCCAGAGTTCATTGGGTTATTTAAGTTCACTTGGTACAATCCAATGGAAATCACCAGTATTGCCCAATGGATAGGTCCTCAGACTTACATTATACATTAGGACATCCAGTATTGGAATAACTCAAGCATATTAATCAGTATATTGATTATTTTCATGACCATTCATCATATTTTATGTAAGATAATACCATACTGAGTAAATAACATAATATATAATAGAATTTACACAATAATATCTGCAAATATCTCACTTAGACAATATAGTCATGTGCTCACCACACAACAAGCATTTTACCATCATCTGCAGAAATGAACTTGGACAGAGAAAAATCCTTTCAGAAGGCCCAGTCATTCCCTTTATAACCCCTATACTTGCCTTAACCATCATAAACCAAGCATTTAGAACAGGGGTGACAAACTCAGTTCCTGGAGAGCCACAGTCCTAGAGAGTTTAGCTTCAATCTTAATTAAATGTACCTGATCCATCTAATCAAGTCCTTCAGGCTGATTTGAAAACCACAGGTATGTGTGTTGGACCAGGGTTGGAACTAAATACTGACTGTGGCCCTCCAGGAACTGAGTTTGACATTCCTTATTAAGAACCAACATACTTTGTCTTTTTTTCACAATCATGTAATCATGTAAGCTTTCTTTTAAAGCTGACACATTTTACCCTTCCCGCATCCTCATGTCCCTAGAAGACAAGCAGCATGAAGAGTGGATGGATATTTTAGCCCATCAACTATTCTGGTGTCACTAGTTTCCCTAAAACCATCTCCATTCCACTTCCAAATGTCAGATCCGGCCGACACACCAGGATGTTGTATCCACCAGTCAACAGCAAGTTTGTCTGATATCCAAACTAGTAGTCAACTTACTTTTCTATCAGTTCAAGAGCCAAGGACGGGCAGAAATAGGAGATGAGTGTGGTAAAAATCATCCAGAAATGTTTGATTGGGTTCAAGTCTGGGCTCTGGCAAGGCCACTCGAGGACATTTGTCCCTAAGCCACTCTTGCATCATCTTGCCTGTGTGTTTAGGATCACTGTTATTTTGAAAGGTGAACCTCCAACCCAGTCTGAGAACTCTGGAGCAGATTTGCATTAAGGATATCTCTGATGCATTCAGCTTTCCTTCTTTCCTGACCAGTACCGCAGTCCCTGAAAACCCCCAAAAAATGATGCTTCCACCACAACGCAGGTGAAGAGAATGGAGCAACTGGAATTGAGGTTCATCTGACCACAGAATCTTGTCTAACATTCTAAGAGTCCTTTAGGTGCTTTAGGTTTTTTCACATAGGCTTGCATCTGATCACTCTGCCATAAAGCTCAGATGATGCAGTGATGGTTGTACTTCTGCAAGTTTCTCCCCATCTTCACACATGATCTCTGGAGCTCAACCAGAGTGACCATCAGGGTCTTGGTCATCTCTCTTACCTCTGTCCTCATTTTTGCTCTGATACACATTCTCAGCTGTTAGACCTGTATAGACAGGTGTGTGTCTTTCCGACGTATGTCCAATCAATTGAATTTACCACAGATTTACTCCAATCAATATGTAGAAACATCTCAAAGATGATCCAGAGAAACTTAACACTTCACTTACTCTAAGTAATGATTAGCGAAGTCAGAAACTAAACAAAAATGATTAAAGTACTAAACGTAACTATAACTGGAGTCATATTCATGCATGAATATGAATGTTGGGTGTTTTGAAACTAAATTAATAATTAAAGGGGTCATATGATGTTGCTAAAAAGAACATTATTTTGTGTATTTGGTGTAATGAAATGTGTTTATGCGGTTTAAGGTTCAAAAAACACATTATTTTCCACATACTGTACATTATTGTTTCTCCTCTATGCTCCACCTTTCTGAAACGCGCCGATTTTTACAAAGCTCATCGGTCTGAAAAGCGAGGTGTGCTCTGATTGGCCAGCTATCTAGTGCGTTGTGATTGGCCGAATACCTCAAGCGTGTGACGGAAATGTTATGTCCCCTACCATATTGTGATGCTGTGTCCCGGCGCGACGAGACAAAACCAATAAAACCCATTATAAACGAGGCATTTGTTGCATCCAGTGGGGACATAATTACGGATTATAATGACTTATACTGTCTTTTTACGCGTTGCATCGCGCTGCGTAAACATAAAACCATGTCTGCATTTGTGATTGGAGAAATGACAAACAACAAGCGCTACTCTACACTGCTCAAAACTCACGTTTGAATCGTCAGTGGCAAATTCTTTAAATATGAAAACATACTTACAGTCTGTGAGTCAGAACAGAAAACTCACGTTTGAATCGTCAGTGGCAAATTCTTTAAATATGAAAACATACTTACAGTCTGTGAGTCAGAACAGTCGGCATTGTAGTCTACTCTACCAGGATCAGGAAACAGTCCTCCATAAAATGCTGCGCTGCACACATCTGAATATTTGGGTTGAACTGTTCTGGAACAGTGTTGTAAATACAACTTAACCACTGATTTCTAGTCATGTCCTCTTTTGGAAGGCTAAACGAAGTATTTTCACTTTCGCAATGAAACACACAGCGTCTTCACAACATGGCGGCGGTGGCAGCAACAATAAGGTTACGCCTTCTTCCTTTGCGTGAACATTTGGGCAGCGTTATGTAAATCTTCCCTCATCGTGACGAAGAAATGTTTGAACAAGGCGTTTTAGGAGTGCGTGGACGAGTCTTAACTTCTATAAAGAATATCTCTTTGGGTTTGAGACGTTAGTCTTTGCAACTTTATGGATCTTATCTATTCACGAACAGCTTGTAACACTCCAAAGAGAAAGGAAAATTTGAGATCGCATCATGTGACCCCTTTAAAAACTTGTTTGCATATTTTTCAGTGTTATGTGTTTAGTGTATTTTTCTGTTGATTTATTTTGTCATTTGTATTATATGCTTTGATAGCTTATTAACATTTCTCATTTGATATCTAGAGAAATAATCATAACTCACTGTTGGGGTATATGTAAAAATGACATGTGTACTGTATGCAAAGAAGACTCAGGAAGGTTTTTGTCTTATTCTATATCGTAAAATAGGGTAATGTTGAGGTGTGCATGCTGTGGATTAAACTACATTGGCCTTTATTCCCAAGCAAACACATAATCAGCAAGGACCCTATTTCCAGAATATAATTAACATCTTGATTCCCTTTTGAATGGGAACTCTATGCTGTCAAGAGCTCCGCTCGCCATATGAGGGAGAGTTTGCGGGACTCAACACGTAAGGTCAAGTTTTTAGTGGAGAGCCAAACTCTCTTGCTCTTACAAAGCTTTTGGTGTCCTCCTTGAGGAAATCTATTGACATTTTAGTCAATGAATAAAAACGAGACGAAAATGTTAGGGAAGGATGATTGGAGAAGAGATCCAGTCAGATTTCATGCTGTTGTTAGGGGGTTAGATGCTAACATTTGAACTGTAACATAGCCTATTGATCTATCCAGGGTTACATAAGCTAGCGTACACTTGCTGCACATCTCATAAAACTTTAAAAAATGTCAATATCTGGGAGTAAGAAAAGAGCAGACATGTGGATAAATTTGAAAAGCATGACGACGCAAAAGAGAACTTAATTCAGCCCAATTTTCTGAGCGCACAGAAAAAGCGCTTCTCAAACAATGAATTCAGTTCTTGTTCTTGTTTCTTTATGAGACGTTAGTCTTTGCAACTTTATGGATCTTATCTATTCACGAACAGCTTGTAACACTCCAAAGAGAAAGGAAAATTTGAGATCGCATCATGTGACCCCTTTAAAAACTTGTTTGCATATTTTTCAGTGTTATGTGTTTAGTGTATTTTTCTGTTGATTTATTTTGTCATTTGTATTATATGCTTTGATAGCTTATTAACATTTCTCATTTGATATCTAGAGAAATAATCATAACTCACTGTTGGGGTATATGTAAAAATGACATGTGTACTGTATGCAAAGAAGACTCAGGAAGGTTTTTGTCTTATTCTATATCGTAAAATAGGGTAATGTTGAGGTGTGCATGCTGTGGATTAAACTACATTGGCCTTTATTCCCAAGCAAACACATAATCAGCAAGGACCCTATTTCCAGAATATAATTAACATCTTGATTCCCTTTTGAATGGGAACTCTATGCTGTCAAGAGCTCCGCTCGCCATATGAGGGAGAGTTTGCGGGACTCAACACGTAAGGTCAAGTTTTTAGTGGAGAGCCAAACTCTCTTGCTCTTACAAAGCTTTTGGTGTCCTCCTTGAGGAAATCTATTGACATTTTAGTCAATGAATAAAAACGAGACGAAAATGTTAGGGAAGGATGATTGGAGAAGAGATCCAGTCAGATTTCATGCTGTTGTTAGGGGGTTAGATGCTAACATTTGAACTGTAACATAGCCTATTGATCTATCCAGGGTTACATAAGCTAGCGTACACTTGCTGCACATCTCATAAAACTTTAAAAAATGTCAATATCTGGGAGTAAGAAAAGAGCAGACATGTGGATAAATTTGAAAAGCATGACGACGCAAAAGAGAACTTAATTCAGCCCAATTTTCTGAGCGCACAGAAAAAGCGCTTCTCAAACAATGAATTCAGTTCTTGTTCTTGTTTCTTTATGAGAAGTGGTTTTATTATTTTTAATATAACGGCATGTTGTGTGTCACAGCAGTTAAATCTGTTCCTATATTGCATGATAAACCCTTATCAAACCTACATGAGGTTGGATATTTGAACTAAACCCATTAGATTTGAGCAAACTAAATCTACTCTAGATTTAGTCGACTAAGATCTTATGATATTTAGTTGACTAAAACTAAACTAAAACTAAAACAATTCAGATGACTAAAATCTGACTAAAACTAAATGGCGTTTTAGTCAAAAGACTATGATTTAGACTAAATCAAAATTAACACTGATAACTAGGTACTTTTAGTACCCAGTGGGAGTGTTAAAAATGCAGTTTTCCACTCATCCCCTTGTCTAATGTGCACTAGATGGTAAGCATTGTGCAAGTCAAGTTTAATGAAGATGGAAGCTCCCTGCAGTAACTCAAAAGCTGTGGCCATAAGCGACAAGGGGTAACGGTTCCATATAGTGATCTTGTTGAGGCCTTGATAATCTTATGCAGTGGTGAAGGCCCCCATCCTTTTTACCAACAAAGAAAAAACCAGCGCAGGCAGAGGAATTGGACAGACAAATAATCCCTGCCACAAGGGCTTTCTCAATGTAGTTGTCCATTGCTACATGCTCGGGAGAAGACAAAGAGAAGATGTGACCTCTGGGGGGACAGTTACCTAGAAGCAAGTCAATGGCGCAGTCATATGGACAGTGTGGAGATAAAGAGGTGGATTTCTTTTGAAGAAGCCAGGGGTGACCAAGATTCACAGGAAACACTGGAGACTGTATCAGATGGAAACACAACTCCTCCTGGTGTTTGTGAATGGAGAGGTGGAGAGGAAAGGTGAGAAGCGTTACCTTCCCAGGTCCCAGAGATCTTCCATCCAGAGCAATAACAGTCAGAGGGGTCGCAAGTGAGTCAGAAGGGATTTGGAGATTCCTGGCAAGAGAAAAGTCCATAAAGTTCCCAGCTGCACCTGAATCCACCATGACCTTGAGTTGTTGCTTATGATTACCCCAAACAAGTATGATAGGGAGAAACAGTCCTGAATTGGACGGTGGGGCAAAACTAGTAATTCCTGTTAAAGTCCTTCCTTGCCCATACGGGATAGAGTATTTCCCTAGAGCTTTGGGCAGGCAGAACGGAAATGTCCAGGCAATCCACAGTACAGGCTACACCGCTCTTTCATGCAGCGGTCACGTTTCCATGGTAAGATCCGAGTACCACCCAGCTGCATAGGTTCAGGTGAGCCTTGGGATGGTGGTAATAGCTCTGTGGGCTGTGGACTGGTGACTCAAGCTTTTTTCTCTCAGACGATTGTCCAGCCAGACCGCCAGGTTGATAATTCCTCTAAAAATGCAGCACAACTTGAACAGAAAGGGCTTTGGGCCTGCCAAACTGCTGACTTTCTTTATTTATAGAAAGGAAAGTGATGAGATAAACAATGTTGGCCCTGTCTGAGGGGAAGGATGATGGCTGTAGTTCGAATGTTAGGGAACACCGAGTGTTTTGGCAAATTTAATACTTTGTTTCCATTTTGTATTGCCTCATTCAGTACGTTTACATGGACAACAATACTCCGATTTTAATACGATTAAGACAATACTCTGATTAAGAATCTACCATGTAAACAGAGATTTTTGATTACCTTTAGGTTTGGTGTGGGCTGGCCCTAGCCCACTGTGCCTGCAAAAAGCCAGCGTGGGCCCTGCAGGGATGGTATTTCTGTCAGAAACTCGGGTCGAACTCGGGTTTCTTGCGTGAGAGTCAGATACTCAATCCTTCCGCCTTTTGAATCCAATATTCCAATGTTTATAGTTATCAGGGAAGTTTATACATGTATATAAGCTATAAGTAGCTTTACAGCAAAGTAGATGAGTTTCCCTTAAAAGAGTGAATTATAATTTTGATTTTATAATAGCCAACTAGGTTTTTATTGAGAGCATGTTAACAGAACACTGTGCTGTTAAGGGTTTTACAGTCAAATATGTATACGGTACAAATCACTTGTATATGTGTGTGTTCCCCTTTATGATGCCCTTCACTAAACACTAATGTTTGGTTGATGTGCACTTGCGAAAAAACCTGGTTTTCGTTATCAAGTTTGATTTATTTTAGCTGATTGGATATATATTGGTTTAGACCCGCCCTCTCATAGGTGAGGCTGATTTTATTGGCCGTTTAAGAGATTGTGTGGAGAAGACGAACAGCGATTAGGAGATCCGGGTCACTGAAGGGTTTGGTTCTGATAAAAATCTAACTTTTATAACTGCAAAACGCGAGTTATACGATTTATTTTTGTTTATAGTATCTTTTGGGTGTTTAAGTATAATAGTTGACGCAGGCTGTGTGTTAACTATTTGTTTATTGAAACTGTTCACGGGCTGAAGACACTACCCTTAAAAGAGTGAATTATAATTTTGATTTTATAATAGCCAACTAGGTTTTTATTGAGAGCATGTTAACAGAACACTGTGCTGTTAAGGGTTTTACAGTCAAATATGTATACGGTACAAATCACTTGTATATGTGTGTGTTCCCCTTTATGATGCCCTTCACTAAACACTAATGTTTGGTTGATGTGCACTTGCGAAAAAACCTGGTTTTCGTTATCAAGTTTGATTTATTTTAGCTGATTGGATATATATTGGTTTAGACCCGCCCTCTCATAGGTGAGGCTGATTTTATTGGCCGTTTAAGAGATTGTGTGGAGAAGACGAACAGCGATTAGGAGATCCGGGTCACTGAAGGGTTTGGTTCTGATAAAAATCTAACTTTTATAACTGCAAAACGCGAGTTATACGATTTATTTTTGTTTATAGTATCTTTTGGGTGTTTAAGTATAATAGTTGACGCAGGCTGTGTGTTAACTATTTGTTTATTGAAACTGTTCACGGGCTGAAGACACTAAGGCCTGTTGAGAACCAGCGATCTCTTTTAGCATTATTTGCTGAACTATTCTGCACTATTGAGCTTGCTATTAGCTCATTATTCATCGTGGGATGTGACTGAGGAATCAGATAGACCTTTCAAGTCACTGGAAGCACTCAAAGGTCCTCTGACATCGAGGGAAGGTACGAGATGCTACCGGATAGCGCACCCAGCCACCGGGAGTGTTGGGTGTTCCTTCGGCCTCGTGGGACGGACGGCTGTTCATGGAGGATTGTGTAGCCGGACACGGGAGAGTATCAGGGCTGCTTAAAGAACGCAGGTACATTCTATTGGTTTTATTTTGCTCACTGAAGAGCGAAGAGGCCAATTTTCAGTTTCAAAGGCCCCTATGCACACAAGCAATGTCTCAGGCCTGCATCGTCACATAGTGGTGAATTAGAGGTAAAAAATTATATAAATACTGTTCGGTTTCTGGCACAAACTGATCGTTTTGTATCTTAGGACATCAATGTGTTGTCACGAGCCGCAGGGTTTAATTTGGATTTGTCTGTGCATGTTTTTTACACTCATAGATTTTGTTACCATTGCCATGCATTATAAGACTGATAGACTGCAATGGTTGGACTTAAAAATCATTAAATGTGTTCTACTGAAGAAACAAAGTCACCTACATCTGGGATGCCCTGGGGGTAAGCAGATAAACATCACATTTTCATTTTTGGGTGAACTATCCCTTTAAATATTTTTGGTCTCATTACTGCTAAAATATCTTCAGTCTAACGGACCTAATGACTTTACAATCATTGGACAGACCGAAGATTTTTTCTTCCCGTGGTAAATTACTCCGTCATCAGAGAGAATTGCAGTAAGTTAGCAGAATACAGAATACAAGCTCGCGCTGAGACTCGCTCTGTTTGTCTCGAGACTTCAGAACAAATGAGCGTGACCGCGCACACAAACTCAGAAGAAACACACTGAGGTAAAAATTCAAAATGTTTTGTTTATTCATAACAAGATATAGTTAAAGAACACCATGACAAGTGAGCTATTTTACTCAATATTCTCACGACGCAAAAAAACATTCTAAACACCTACAGAGTGCACGCATTACATGAAGTCTAGTGCGTGTGCATTTACAGTGTGCTCTTTCACTGCATGATTCAGTCTATTAAAATACATTCAGAATGATCACAAATTCAAGACATGGGGGCAGAAAATGTGTAACGTTATATTTATACCAATTCATATAGTTAATCAAGTTCACACGGAAGTGTGCCCTTTTTTCTCCAAAAATTACCATATACAAATGTGATATTGATTTTTTACAACAGTTCAATCAACTAGAAGTTTTATTAAGAGACTTACGTTTTAGACACCATATTGCCTGTTTTTGCACTATTTCGCCAACAAAAATAATTCCAGACAAAGCCACAGCGCTGTTTTGTGTCTCTGAGCAACATGATGGTGTTTAGTTCCTGAATGAATCAACTGTTTAAATGATTCGGTTCAGTCGCAATGACTCACTTAACAGTGACTTACTGCCACCTACTGGTGGTTTTAATTTCACATATAAAGTATCTTTTCATTTTTTTTTATTATTTCAACTATCAGTATTCAGTGTTTTATGTTTAATATATCGAAACATTATTTATGCATTTGTAACGGCAGGTTAAATGCATTGCATTGCGTGTAAATGCATCTAAATGCCACTTCAGGTGCAGCTTATGTCTGGATTGCAAAGATGAATTTTGTTGATACTGATTTCATTTGCTTGGTAACAGCCCAAATGTCTTATTATTCTAATTCACTGATTAAATGTAAGAATTTGACTCAAAAGATAATGCACACTTACAGAAAAATGGCTTTATGAAGGTAAAATGCCCATAAAAGGTAAAAATCTATTTAAACTTATTGGAAAAGATTCATTTCTATCTGACCACCACACAGAATATGAAGAATATCAAAAACTTTAGGAGTCAGCTGTCCACGAAAGTCCTTAAGATACCAGCATGATAACACACTCAATCAGTTGAATGAATGACTTACCGTCACTTACTGGTAGTTCAGTTGAGAAGTTTGTTGAAAAGTATGCATTTTTCCCCTCAACATTTCTTATTTGTATACTCATAAATGCATTTAAAACATTAATCTCATAACATTATTTATTGCAGTTGTAATTATTATTATTTGCAGTGTAAATTATGTAATCTGACTGGTAGCAGCCCTATAGTGTATATTACATTTATTGATAAATTGTAATAATTTGACATGTAAGATTGTGCATACATCTAAAAAGGTTAAAAATAGGCCTTTGTAAAGTTAAATATGCAGATTTAAGTATGTAAAAGCTGATAGAACACTGATGAAAATATTGCTTCAGAATAAATTGTTTACTCCACCAAAAATCTCAGTGATGCAGTTATTTTGCAGGGATATTTTATATGGAATATTGTCTGCTGACATGAAAAGCTCGCTGTATATCGTAGTAATAAATACCATTGAGTGGTTCCTTCATTCAGTTTCCAGGTGAAGAGTTACAGAGAGCAAAATTAAGAAAAAAAGACAAGTTTACCCAGTCATGAATTTACATGTTTTAATTTTAAAATGTTTAATTTTAAACTTTAATTTCCCAAAGACATCATCTTACAGTTTATGGTCCCTATTAATATTTCATCCAACCTGTTGATTGTGTTGTTAGGGCTTCTCAAACAGGTGGATGCTGGAGGTGATCAGATCATTGCAGGTGTCAATATGAATGATGATATATTCTGTTTAAATATGGATGCTAATGACAAATGGCCATCCAGCACCACTCCTTGGGTTCAAATGAATGGAAAGCTGAAGTATTACACCTGTGGCCCGTACAGCTGTTGGGGAGTGAACAGCAGAACTGGAGTCACTCTCTCCAACCCTGTTGGCACAGACTGGATCTCAATGGTTGCCTGTCCCAATGGCCACAAGCATGTGAGCTTTGACCTGGGAGTGCTGTGGGTCGTGTGTGTTGACGGCTCCATCCGTAAATGTACTTTATAATCTGTCACTGCAGCAACAGAGGAGCTCAAGCATTAAGAGAAACCTCAAAGTAATCAGTCAAAGTGATTGTAATCGAAATAATAATTATCAAAGTAATCAGTCATTATGAACAGAAAACTAAAAGCTTGATTATACTTTATTTTCTTCTCTTTTTCTTGCTGTGGAACCAATAAAGCATTATGAAAGCATCAATCTCATTAGTGTTGTTTCTTTTGTGTATTATTTGGTTCAGTGGTTCTGTGGAGAAGTGTCAAGTGATACATAGCACAACCATGGCAAATTGACACTATTAATCCTTATCTTTAGCGACCCGGGACATCATTCTCTACCCTCTTCATCCTACATTTTTTAGTTAGACATCAACTTTCTTAGTATTCCTCAATCTATTCATTATGAACAATATAACAAGAAAAAAAAATAGTAAAATATAAAAGAATGTCGGTTTTCTGATTAATTTGTTTAAAAAGTGTATTGGGTCGCTACAGACGGTATGTAAATGTGTAAGTATTTTTTCCTGCGCGACTATATTTACTGTATCTGAAGACTCGATTTGTGCAATGCATCTTTTTTTCCTCAAGGTGGCACTGTTTGATACACAATAATGACGTGACGTTTCACTCATAATTACCGCAGGCATAAAACAAACGAATATCATCAGCAAAAATGTAACCGATGACTTTACTGCAGAGCAATTACTATACGCAATGAACTATAAATGTCACTGGCATTTGATGCTGGATGTGGTGAATAAGCTGCCAGTGATCAAAATATTGAATATGAAGTCATTGAAAAAGATAGTTTTGAGAATATGGTTGAGATCGTGAATGTGAGGCAGATGCTGAATGCAGCCTACTGTGGAAGTGCTCTCTGACGATGACAGCGATGGTAAAATCATCTGCTCAAATTGAACCCTTTTAAGTTTCAAAAGGAAACAAAATATGCTTTCTTTTATTCTTCTGTAATTGTTCTTAAAATATCAAGATCATTTTTTGCTGTTGCAGCAGTTAGAG
>NW_015506729.1:196850-199219 GCF_001515645.1 Sinocyclocheilus grahami
CCAACCCTGTTGGCACAGACTGGATCTCAATGGTTGCCTGTCCCAATGGCCACAAGCATGTGAGCTTTGACCTGGGAGTGCTGTGGGTCGTGTGTGTTGACGGCTCCATCCGTAAATGTACTTTATAATCTGTCACTGCAGCAACAGAGGAGCTCAAGCATTAAGAGAAACCTCAAAGTAATCAGTCAAAGTGATTGTAATCGAAATAATAATTATCAAAGTAATCAGTCATTATGAACAGAAAACTAAAAGCTTGATTATACTTTATTTTCTTCTCTTTTTCTTGCTGTGGAACCAATAAAGCATTATGAAAGCATCAATCTCATTAGTGTTGTTTCTTTTGTGTATTATTTGGTTCAGTGGTTCTGTGGAGAAGTGTCAAGTGATACATAGCACAACCATGGCAAATTGACACTATTAATCCTTATCTTTAGCGACCCGGGACATCATTCTCTACCCTCTTCATCCTACATTTTTTAGTTAGACATCAACTTTCTTAGTATTCCTCAATCTATTCATTATGAACAATATAACAAGAAAAAAAAATAGTAAAATATAAAAGAATGTCGGTTTTCTGATTAATTTGTTTAAAAAGTGTATTGGGTCGCTACAGACGGTATGTAAATGTGTAAGTATTTTTTCCTGCGCGACTATATTTACTGTATCTGAAGACTCGATTTGTGCAATGCATCTTTTTTTCCTCAAGGTGGCACTGTTTGATACACAATAATGACGTGACGTTTCACTCATAATTACCGCAGGCATAAAACAAACGAATATCATCAGCAAAAATGTAACCGATGACTTTACTGCAGAGCAATTACTATACGCAATGATCTATAAATGTCACTGGCATTTGATGCTGGATGTGGTGAATAAGCTGCCAGTGATCAAAATATTGAATATGAAGTCATTGAAAAAGATAGATTTGAGAATATGGTTGAGATCGTGAATGTGAGGCAGATGCTGAATGCAGCCTACTGTGGAAGTGCTCTCTGACGATGACAGCGATGGTAAAATCATCTGCTCAAATTGAACCCTTTTAAGTTTCAAAAGGAAACAAAATATGCTTTCTTTTATTCTTCTGTAATTGTTCTTAAAATATCAAGATCATTTTTTGCTGTTGCAGCAGTTAGAGGTCCATCCGTGCTGGATATATAGGTCCGGGTCGCTAAAGACCCGAATATGTAATAATGATTGGCGAAACATTCATGCATTTAAGGGTTAAAAAATATGGCATTTATTCAAATTGCTCATGTCTTATTTCTAATATCTGATTAGAATTTTAATACATGTTTGTCTATCTAATAATCTAGTGTATAGCCTACATTTTTTGAGATTGTAATACAAAATGTTGTGTTAGATCCCGCCGACATTTGAGGAATGTTGGCTTCAATCACTTTAGCAGATCCTGTCAAAAGATATCCACTGATATCCAAAACCAGTTAACACTGCATTTTGTCTGACATACTAGTTATGAACTGACTTTCCTATTAACCAAGAGGGGAAAGTAATCAGGGGAAGAACAGGAAACAGGAGATGAAATTATGGTAAAAATGATTGTGCATCTTTCTCAGCAGCAAATTCAAAAACTATTACTTTTCCAAAGTAAAAGCAATGGAAAATTACTGCTTCACAACATCGTCCTGTAACATTAAAATCCTTGAAATGGAGACATTCTCTTATCTAAAGCTTACAGTAAGAGTAAATCATATCAAATCTACACATATATATATATATATATATATATATATATATATACTGTATATATATATATATATATGTAGAAATATGAAAAAAGTGTACAATTAAAAATATATATAAAATTAAGTACAAGAAAGACATAAGCCAGCGTTTTCACCCTTTAAGCTGCACACACACACACACACACACACACGCAAATTGCTATGAAGAATCCTCAGATCCTTCAGAACTTGACAAGAACTGAAATTGTCTCAGGTTATGTATGTAACCATGGTTCCCTGAGAATAGGGAATGAGACATTGCATTCCCTATGGGGCACTATGGGGAATGCCTTCAGCATAACCGGTGTCTAAAGCTTGAATGTAAACGACAATGAACTTGACATTGGCAGGTGGCAGCCTATGACATAACTAAAAGAGTGACTGCGGGCATAAAAGGGCAACTGTGGCATATGTCATTCACTTTTTTGTCTGAAGGAGACGCAGGCAGGAATGCCCAAAGCATGGCAAAGGGATGCAGCGTCTCGTTCCCTATTCTCAGGGAACCGTGGTAACATACATAACCTGAGAAAGGGAACGCCACACTGCATCCCTTAGGAAGCGCTATGGGAAACGGAATACCCATGCTAAGGGATGAATGCCCAAATAACTGGCTTCCCTAAGTCA
>NW_015506730.1:0-6178 GCF_001515645.1 Sinocyclocheilus grahami
AGTGTATTAGTAGTTCGTATGCTACACTCTAAGAAAAGTCTGTAATATATATTAACATGCAGGAATTTTCCGTAATTATTACTCACACGTTTTTTTACCTACATTTTAAATTACGCATTGTATTTTGCGTTTTCGGGTTACAATGGATAACGGATAATGTCCTGGAAAATTACTACCTTTTTCATTTTTCTAGATATTTTTCTTACCGTGCACTAACTGATCAACAAACTCAAGTACAAGCTACTAACAAGGTGTATCATAAATTAACAATTATTATTATTAAATTAAACAATTGCTAATAGCAGCCAACTTAATGTGAATTGTGTACTGCTAGGCACCTTTGGTTTCCAATTTTCGTGTAATCTAGATGGAAAATGTGTGCCTTTTTATCGTTTGAGTCACTTATCAAAAGTTGCTAAATGTTGCCAAATAAATACAAAAAAAAGCTAAATTTGTTGCTAGGTGCTTTTGGAAGAAAAAGTTGCTAAATCTAGCAACAAAATGCCTAAGTTGGCAACTCTGCACATAACTACAATTCGATATATCGGCTTTAAGGTAAGTATTAGCTATTAGCAAAACACTACAGGAATCGAAAAGTACTTGTATTTCACATGTAACGGAAAACGGGTTAAACTAATCATTGCCTCTATCGCCCCGCCCATTTCCCTACTGTCCGCCAATGGCGCTCTCGTCGAGCTTGACAGACATCCGCGGTGGCCAATAGAAACGCGCGGTTGGCAGACAAGGGTCGTTCTTCAGAAGTTGATGATGGTCTGCTGACCGGACGAGAAGTGATCGGTGGAGTTTCTCCGGGGTTTGTAGCGTCTGCGAGAAGCTGGTCATGGGGAACCGCGGGATGGAGGAGCTGATCCCCCTCATTAATAAGCTGCAGGACGCGTTCAGCTGCATCGGCCAGAGCTGCCACCTGGAGCTGCCGCAGATCGCGGTGGTGGGCGGCCAGAGCGCCGGCAAGAGCTCGGTGCTGGAGAACTTCGTGGGCAGGTCACAGCGGCTCTCCTAACAACACCGCACTAGTGCAACACGAACTACTCATTTAAGTTCGTTCAGATAGTTAATTCAAGTTTAACTGTGTGTAGATGAATTCGAAACCGTCCGCCATACGATCAGAAAGTCACTGCTGGTCAACCGCTAACCGTCTGCTGAAGTGTTGACGTGTTCTTAAAGGCATAGTGCGCTCAAAAAGCAACACTAGATGGCTATTTATTCACCTCCGTGTCCTTACAAACCTGTTTTGTGTCTAGGCAACGCAAGTTAATGCAGATTTAGTTTTTCATACAGCTGTGTTGGGGAACGTTACTTTTAAAAGTATTGCGTTACAATATCGCGTTACTCTCTAAAAAGTAGCGGATTGGGTCTGAAAAATAGTAAATGCTATAGTGTTTTTGAACCATATTGTAGTATTAACTATAGTGAACTGATAGACTATTAATAAATACTGTAGTATGCTTTAGTTTTTACTCCAGTAAACTAGTGTGTTGTAGTATAATATACCCTATAGTTGTAGAAAACCTAGTACAGTAATTAGTTTATATTACTATGGTTGTTATATTATCACAGCAACTACAGAGTTACCACAACACTTTAATTCAAGTGCTTTACTATAGTAAAACACTATAAATCACTATGATATTTTTTTTATGTGAGTCTTAGTTACTTTTTATGGAAACGTAATGCGTTGTGTTACTTTTGCTAACATTTTCTCATCTGGGCTGGTCTTGCTTGTTTGTTTTGTAAATGTAAAAACTAAAAGTAAACTTTTTGGTGAATACCGGGGAAGTCTAGAGATACGGTAACATCATGTTCACACAACGTAATTGGCGTAACTTATTTGAAAAAGTAACACAGACTTTCTTGTAAATTGAAAAGTAATGGTTTACTAGTTACTTTAAAAAAGTAATCTGATTGCATAACTTGTATTACTTGTAATACACCGGTGACCCATATGCCAAACTCCAATAGCCCCATGAATGAGTCATAACTTGACCCAGTTTATGGGGAAATAACCGCTTCCTTTATCCTCCAGAGGCTCAAATGAGAGTGTTTTTTGTTTCTGAGCGATTCTCTCTGAACAGACCTCATGTAACCGAGATGGAGATCTCAGCATGTGCTGACTTGACATCTTCAGGTTTCCTGCTAAAGCTACAGGAAGAGCAACACACACACACACATATATATATATATATATATATTAGGGCTGTCCTCGACTAAGTATTTTTCTGGTCGACTAGTAATCGTTCATTTGAAGCATTAGTCGACTAATCGCACACTTATTAATAAGCCATTTAAATCATTATAATAAGACTTTAATTGCCTACATAGCCTAATAAGCACTCAAGCGCACACATAAAGCTTGCTACAGCACACCGGCAGAAGTAATGATTATTAATGTGTCAGTGAAAAACAGTAAGGAGGCGGCATTAACATTTTAATAATTTGATAAACTAGTGCTTTCTTTGTTTTCGGCTTCAGAGATACAGTCGGCGACACCGCCTCGTCATCTCCGCAGTCGTGATGCACCTGTGTGCGTGTTTCACACGGATTACGTAATCTGACAATTTGTTTTGCATTTGAATAGATATAGATATATTTTTAACGTCTGTAAGGCAAAGAGATACACGGAGTATATAGTTCACAGAGACCGAGACGGCAGAAAGCGCATCCTGTTTGCTTTCACATAAGCGCGGCATTGTGCTCGCACAAATAAACGGAGAGTCTTTACAGATTCGAAAGATGTATTACATTTAGGCCTATCTGTATGACCAAAAATTACGGAGTATTTCAAGAGCAAGTGAGCGCGCCGGCGCCTCCATCTGTCCTGCAGTGAGCTACTGTTCAGCTTTCACACTCCACACAGACACTTGAACAGCGCGCATTTCTCTAGGTTAACATTAGATTGAGCGGCCATGTAAAGTTGCTAATAGGCTACTTGCATATTTCAGATGATAAGCCATATTTTAGGTCGATGAATGATAGTCGAGCGTTTGGATGTCCTGCCCGATGTACTGTATTGGGTGTCTGCTGTACATTTTATTGTATTTCTTTATTTCTTGTGCATTAAAGTAGCTGGCGTGGCATTAATTCACAAGCAAGCAAAAAGCTGATATTTTCACATACTGTATGACTGTATGAAAATGTTCATGCAGTGAAAATGTCTCTGTGTGTCTGTCGTTCAGGGACTTTCTGCCGAGAGGATCGGGCATCGTCACTCGCAGGCCTCTGATTCTCCAGCTAGTCAACAATAAAGCAGGTAAACACACATTATTTACCTGCTTCTTAACCTCTGATCTCTCCCTCCACATCCGTAGAGCTTTGAAGGTTAAATATTCCTTTAATTCAAGGTTTAGTAATTGGCATTTGGAGGGGCTGATAAAAGATTCACAATATTGTAATAGTAAACATATTTGTATAGAAGAGAGATGTATAACTACTGAAGCAAAATATTTATCGGTCCTTTGGACTTCTGAGCACAGCAGGGTTATTATAGTTAATAAACTTAACCATAAAAAACTAAATAAAATAAAATTGTTACATGAAATAAAACAAGTCTTAACTAAAAAGAAAACCCTAAACACATTTTTTTTTAAATTTTACCTTACGTAAGAAAATAACAAAAACTTAATAATGACTGTATTAAAAATTATATTAAAAGCACACAAAAAAAATTACTAAAACTTTCAAATTGAAATGAAAAGAAAATATAAACACAAAAGCTAATTTAAAATATTAATAAAAAACTATAAAGAGCACAGTAAATGTAGGTCTGTCAAACGTTTGAAAAATGCATTGAGACGAATTATTTAAAAATGTGTTAATTATAAAAATATGATTTGAAATAGTTGTTTTTATCCAAATACAATTTAGACTTTTTTTTTTAATTGAACAAAATATGCATTTGTGTTGACTTATACGCAAATTCGTCATCGCATATTTTTTCATCTTGGATTTGGAACTGAATTAAAAAAAAAAATTATATATATTTTTTTCTTTTAAGATGAAGTAATAAAATAAAATAAATTATCTGAAACAAAAAAAATGCCTCACAATTACTAAAATGTAAAAAATAAAATGAATGCGAAAATTGTAAAAAAAATAAATAAAAACTGATTCAAAATATGAATTAGAACTCTTATATGGTATATGAATGATTCTGAAACAGTCCCTCTCTGTCTGTCTGTAGAGTATGCGGAGTTCCTGCACTGTAAGAGCCGTAAGTTTGTGGACTTTGACGAGGTTCGTCTGGAGATCGAGGCCGAGACGGACCGAATCACCGGATCTAATAAGGGAATCTCTTCGGTACCCATCAACCTGCGCGTTTACTCGCCCAACGGTAACTCAGACCAACAAGCAGCAGCGGTCTCATGAGAGGCCAAACGTGAAGGAAGACTACAGATGTTTGTACTCTCTCTCTCTCTGTCTCAGTGCTGAATCTGACGCTGATCGATCTGCCCGGCATGACGAAGGTGGCGGTGGGAGACCAGCCGGTGGACATCGAGTACCAGATCCGGTAAGAGCTGTTGCTTTGATCAGGTACAGGACCCGAGTGAAACACTGACGGCTCTTCTCTATGTGCCATCAGAGACATGCTGCTGCAGTTCATCTCCAAAGAGAACTGCCTGATCCTGGCTGTCACGCCGGCCAACTCCGACCTCGCCAACTCCGACGCACTGAAGATCAGCAAAGAGGTGGACCCTCAGGGTAAGAGCCATGCACAGAGAACGCTGTGAACAAACTGATGCTAACGGAGTTATCTGGAGTGTTTCATTTCAGAATATTTAAGCGTTTCAGTTGGAAGCTCTTCGAACATTTCTTAAATGTTACTTCTTGTTTCGGAATGTTCAGAGAGCGTTCAAAAGTAACAGTCTCGCAATGTTTGCAAATTATAAAATGGAATGTTTGAATAGCGTTTGAATAAGCTGGAAAAAGTTTTAAAAACATAAAATTATGACGATTAGAGAACATTCAGAAATGATGCTTATTAAAGCCTTTATTGGGAACGTTATGAGTATTTTTGTTAGCTTGGGATGTGATTGAGAAACCAGATGTGCTGTTGACCTTTAACCTTTTGCCCTGCAGGTCTGCGCACCATCGGCGTGATCACCAAACTGGACCTGATGGACGAAGGAACCGACGCCAGAGACATCCTGGAGAACAAGCTGCTTCCCCTGCGCAGAGGTGAAACTCAGATTCAGTTTCAGCAGTTTCATTTCCAAGAAAACATTTCTGATTTTCTTTTAGCTTAACTCAAATAACTAAAACTACAATAAACGTAAATGAATAAATAAAAATGAATAAAAACTATGTAGACCTAAACAACTAGTAATGTTATCTAAAATGAAAATTAAAACAGAAAATACAAACGGTTTTGTTCTCTGGATTGCATGCCAATTTGGCAATTTTTGTTTCCATATGCCACAGAATTTCCTCAGAACTTTAATTTGCATTTTTGTATGGAAGCAGAGCTCACAATGCGCACACACACACACACACACATAATGTGGTGTTAGAGTTGAGTGACACCGGCGGATGAATACTGTGTGTGTGTTTGTAGGTTATATCGGTGTGGTGAACCGCAGTCAGAAGGACATTGACGGCAGGAAGGACATCAAAGTTGCACTCGCTGCTGAGAGGAAGTTCTTTCTGTCCCATCCGGCGTACAGACACATGGCCGAGAGAATGGGCACATCGTACCTGCAGAAAACACTCAACCAGGTACACACACACACACACACACCGTACCTGCTACAGAAAATACAAACGGTTTTGTTCTCTGGATTGCATGCCAATTTGGCAATTTTTGTTTCCATATGCCACAGAATTTCCTCAGAACTTTAATTTGCGTTTTTGTATGGAAGCAGAGCTCACAATGCGCGCACACACACACACACACATAATGTGGTGTTAGAGTTGAGTGACACCGGCGGATGAATACTGTGTGTGTGTTTGTAGGTTATATCGGTGTGGTGAACCGCAGTCAGAAGGACATTGACGGCAGGAAGGACATCAAAGTTGCACTCGCTGCTGAGAGGAAGTTCTTTCTGTCCCATCCGGCGTACAGACACATGGCCGAGAGAATGGGCACATCGTACCTGCAGAAAACACTCAACCAGGTACACACACACACACACACACTTTGTCACATAGGCGTAATGGTTTTTAT
>NW_015506730.1:9260-13498 GCF_001515645.1 Sinocyclocheilus grahami
AAAACACTCAGCCAGGCACACACACACACCGTACCTGCAGAAAACACTCAGCCAGGCACACACACACACACCGTACCTGCAGAAATCATTTCCATTGCCTCATAAAACACCTCATAGTGACGTTTCATCGGCTGTTTCCAGCAACTGACGAATCACATCCGTGACACTCTGCCGGCGCTGCGCAGCAAACTTCAGTCTCAGCTGCTGTCGCTGGAGAAAGAGGTGGACGAGTACAAGAACTTCAAACCGGACGATCCAGCGCGCAAAACCAAAGCCCTGCTGCAGTGAGCCTCCACCCAGAGCCGAAACAAGCCTTTCTGCACACTTACATTCTCATAACGTTTTATTAATACATTATATATGAAGTTATATTAAAATTAGACTTTGGTAGGATGGTGCAGCAGTTCGGCGTGGACTTCGAGAAGCGGATCGAGGGCTCTGGCGATCAGGTGGACACGCTTGAGCTCTCCGGCGGCGCACGAATCAATCGCATCTTCCACGAGCGCTTCCCGTTTGAGCTCGTTAAGGTACATTTAGGCTCGTTTGCTCTCCAGGTTTGACTTTATGTTGGCTGTGGATGGAGAATATGAGGGTTTTGTGCATGAATCAATGAATCTTTAAGAATGTAATCAAACCTGCAGCATGTTTTGTAAATAATTACATAATTTACATTTTTAGCTAAGTGATTCCTTTCGTATGATACAGTGTGTGTGTGTGCGTATGTGTATGTGTGTGTTTTAGATGGAGTTTGATGAGAAGGAGCTGAGGAGGGAGATCAGTTACGCCATCAAGAACATTCATGGAGTCAGGCAAGAGAAAAAAACTCATACACCGTAACAGCCACACAAATCAAGAAACAGCAATAAAAACACAAAAACGAGGAAGGAGAAAAGGTTATGAAGATCTCAAAGTCAAAAAGAAATAAGTGTTTGTTTACATGATGTAGGTGTGTGCTTTTTATTTTTATGTATATATATATAAATACACATGCATGCATTTATATAGCCTATAGAAAAAAAAATATGTTCATATATTAAATATATTGACATTATATAATATAAATTATATGAATATAAATATACATGGAAATATTTTCAAAATATATACAGTATGTGTGAGTATTTATATATGCATAATAAATACACAGTACACACACATATATTATGTAAACAAAAACTTATTTTGGATGCGATTAATCGTTTGAGAGCACTAAAACATGGAGATCAACATATCCGATTGATATAAATACATAAATTGCAATTAAAATAACAAAATCATAGATGTGTAAATAGTGTAAATTCACAATATCTAGGCTGTTTTCTAAAGGATGTTATTAATTTTGTTGTAAACGGTTATTTTCAGTGTATTTCTTTTTCTTTGTAATATTTTATATATTATTGTATATTGCTACATATTATATATTATTATAATTATATGTTTGCCAAAGATGCATCACATAACATAACTAGTACATTACATATTTTCAAAATCATCACTGCTTTTCCAAACAACATTTTAAAAAACCAAGATTAAAACAACATTTGAAATCGAGGGAATATAAATAAAGGAGATTCATAGTTTGTGTAATCGGACTATACGGCTTGCGCTGTCGTTGTTGTTGCACACTCCTGCTTTCTGTTCAGTGGTTCTGTCTGCCTGTGTGTGTGACCTCAGGACGGGGCTCTTCACCCCTGACATGGCCTTCGAGGCCATCGTGAAAAAGCAGCTGATAAAGCTGAAGGAGCCGTGTCTCAAATGCATTGACCTGGTGATCCAGGAGCTCATCAACACGGTCAGGCAGTGCACGCTGAAGGTAGACAGAGACAGACGTCAACACGCATGTCAGCACGCTAACATCTGACTTGACTCACGCCGCTAACGGCTCTGCAAAGCAAAAACACTCCCAATGATGTGTGCGACTCCTGAGCCGTTTCAGTCACACCATCCTGTCTGCTTTAATGAGGAAATACTGAAAACTGATGGACAAACTCAACATTTAAATAACTTATTTCAAGTCAGTGATCAAATCTGACATGAGCCGCCCCATAAATGTTGTTTTTAGGTTCAAACCAAGTGTTTATAAAAAGTGTTTATTTCAAATTTCAATAATGTATTTTGAACCAAACCGAATCGTAATAAAACTGACACAAAAATGTCCTATTAATGTTGTTTTATGCTCAAATAGTGTTAAAACATTTATTTCAATTATTTTAAATCAGCAATAGAATCTGACACAAAATGTCCTATAAACATTTTTATACTCAAGTAGCATTAAAAGTGTGTATTTCACATTTCATTAGTGCATTTCAGATCAAACCAAATTAGCAATAAAATCTGACACGGAATGTCCAATAAACACCCAAATAACAAATTTTTTCACACAAAAAAAATTTATTAAAAAAAAGCAATAAAATTTGACATGAACTGACTAATAATTGTTGTTTTTTACGCCTACATGGCGTTAAAAATATATTGTTGCTTTTTATTTATCTAAAAGGCTACAAATTAAGATCTAAAAATCATCAATATTGAGGTGTAATCATGCAGGACATAATAAACTTGTACTGGTACAGTTTCTGATCATTTGCATTTATGAATATCATATTTTGTGGTTAAAATCAATGACTCGGGGGTTAAAGTGCTGCAATTCCAAGTAATGACCCGCATCTCGTTTAGGAAAAAGGGAGTACAGAATGAATGGGTCGTGTGCTTTTCTTTGTTTCTGTTTTCATCCATCCGTCCGCTTTTTCCCAATATTGTGCCCCTCTCACCCCAAGTAACACCCCACTGTCCCATGATCCTCCAGGACGGGGCTCTTCACCCCTGACCTGGCCTTTGAGGCCATCGTGAAAAAGCAGATAGTTAAACTGAAGGAGCCGTGCCTCAAGTGTGTGGATCTGGTGGTGTCTGAACTCGCCACACTCATCCACAAGTGCACGGAGAAGGTAAAACAAGACCGTTTCTGACTGACAGATCCCATAACCAATCAGATCCAGTCCTGTTACCAAACCCGCTTGATTGACAGATCCCGTAACCAATCAATCCCAGTCCTGTAACCAAACCCGCTTGATTGACAGGTCATGTAACCAATCACATCCAGTCATGTAACCAGTCAAACCCAGTCCTGTAACCAAACCCGCTTGATTGACAGGTCATGTAACCAATCACATCCAGTCATGTAACCAGTCAAACCCAGTCCTGTAACCAAACCCGCTTGATTGACAGGTCATGTAACCAATCACATCCAGTCCTGTAACCAATCAAATCCAGTCCTGTAACCAAACCCGCTTTGATTGACTAGTCACGAAACCAATCAGATCCAGTCCTGTAACCAAACCTGCTTGATTGACAAGTCATGTAACCAATCAGATCCAGTCCTGTAACCAAGTCCGCTTTGATTGACAGATCCTGTAACCAATCAAACCCAGTCCTGTAACCAAACCCGACTTTGATTGACAGATCTTGTAACCAATCAAATCCAGTCCTGTAACCAAACCCGCTTTGATTGACAGACCTTGTAACCAATCAGATCCAGTCCTGTAACCAAACCCACTTTGATTGACAGATCTTGTAACCAATCAAATCCAGTCCTGTAACCAAACCCGCTTTGATTGACAGATCCCATAACCAATCAAATCCAGTCCTGTAACCCAACCTGCTTGATTGCCAGATCCTGTAACCAATCAAATCCAGTCCTGTAACCAAACCCGCTATGATTGACTAGTCACGAAATCAATCAGATCCAGTCCTGTAACCAAACCGCTTTGATTGACAGATCCTGTAACCAAACAAACCCAGTCCTGTAACCAAACCGCTTTGATTGACAGATCCTGTAACCAAACAAACCCAGTCCTGTAACCAAACCCGCTATGATTGACTAGTCACGAAATCAATCAGATCCAGTCCTGTAACCAAACCTGCTTGATTGAAAAGTCATGTAACCAATCAGATCCAGTCCTGTAACCAAGTCCGCTTGATTGAAAAGTCATGTAACCAATCAGATCCAGTCCTGTAACCAAGTCCGCTTTGATTGACAGATCCTGTAACCAATCAAACCCAGTCCTGTAACCAAACCCGCTATGATTGACTAGTCACGAAATCAATCAGATCCAGTCCTGTAACCAAACCTGCTTGATTGAAAAGTCATGTAACCAATCAGATCCAGTCCTGTAACCAAGTCCGCTTTGATTGACAGATCCTGTAACCAATCAAACCCAGTCCTGTAACCAAACCCGCTT
>NW_015506730.1:14112-26612 GCF_001515645.1 Sinocyclocheilus grahami
TGACAGACCTTGTAACCAATCAAATCCAGTCCTGTAACCAAACACACTTTGATTGACAGACCTTGTAACCAATCAAATCCAGTCCTGTAACCAAACACACTTTGATTGACAGATCCCGTAACCAATCAAATCCAGTCCTGTAACCAAACCCGCTTTGATTGACAGACCTTGTAACCAATCAAATCCAGTCCTGTAACCAAACACACTTTGATTGACAGACCTTGTAACCAATCAAACCCAGTCCTGTAACCAAACCCGCTTTGATTGACAGACCTTGTAACCAATCAAATCCAGTCCTGTAACCAAACACACTTTGATTGACAGATCCCGTAACCAATCAGATCCAGTGAAGTAAATTTCCTCTTAATATTCAAAACAGTGTTTGATATCATTGCTTTTAATCTTGAGTTCGGTGTTTGTCTGCGGTGGATGAGCTCAGCTTGTGTTTGTTTTTGTTTTGTGGTGATTATATTTACTAATCACACTGATCTACTAATCACACGTTCACCATCAGTGTTTAAACACACATTAGTTCAGATTTGCATGCTATCCTACTTCTCCGTGTTTATTTCAGTCTCTATTAAATCTTACTGGAGACATCATAATGTCAAGCGTCACTCATAATCAGTGTGTGTGTGTTTCTGCTGCACTTCTCAGTGTGTGTGTGTGTGTGTGTGTGTTTCTGCTGCTGTTCTCAGTGTGTGTGTGTGTGTTTCTGCTGCAGTTCTCAGTGTGTGTGTGTTTCTGCTGCAGGTCTGAGTGTGTGTGTGTGTGTGTGTGTGTGTGTTTCTGCTGCAGTTCTCAGTGTGTGTGTGTGTGTTTCTACTGCAGTTCTCAGTGTGTGTGTGTGTCTGTGTGTGTGTTTCTGCTGCAGTTCTCAGTGTGTGTGTGTTTCTGCTGCAGGTCTGAGTGTGTGTGTGTGTGTGTGTGTGTGTGTTTCTGCTGCAGTTCTCAGTGTGTGTTTGTGTTGTAGTTGAACTCGTACCCTCAGCTGAGAGAAGAGACGGAGAGAATCGTCACCACCTACATCAGAGAGAGAGAAAGCAAAACTAAAGACCAGGTGTGTTTCTAAACCTTCCTCTTGAATCAACGTGTCCCGTGTAATTATTTATTTATGTATTTGTTTGCTTATATAACTCTATAAATGTATCATATTCATATGTATATATAGATATATATCGGATTGAGATCGGGGCAGATCAAGCAATTTTTTAATTGATCGGTATTGGCTCTCCTCAGTCCGATACTTATTTTACGTCAGCTGTCAAGTCGGTGTTGTGCAGTAGGAGACGCCTTTAAGTGGGTTTGCCAAACGCCAATAAAAGCAAAAGAAGATGCTCAATGTGCGTGCGTGACGCGTGTGAAAAGGTGAGGTCTGTTCTAGCGCGTCACACATGTTTGAGCTTCCATGTTCAGTGTATTTAATGCACACTTTTGTAACGATCACTCATTAATTTATCGTTTACATTTATAATTAATATAATCTTACGTTTATCTGCCGTTGCGTTGCTATGGGTTGCGTCTTGATTCAGAATTGACTGGCAGATGGCATTCTGACACCGCGAGTTTCATGCTTTCTAACCTTATATTCACTTTGTTGCAATTACTTTGCTTATTATACATATAAAATACTAAAAGTTTATATCAAGTAGTCCCATATTCATAATTCATATTCACACCGTCTGTTTACAATGTCAACCATTGTAACATGTTTATGTACATCAGCCAATACAGTGCGTGCATATATATATATATGTGTGTATATATATATATATATATATATGAGAGAGAGTATTGTGTAATATATATACATTAACATACATCATACATATATTAATTTTGCTCTCTGCACAACTCTGTATACATTGGATTGATTTTAATAACTTTATTAACCAAACATACATTCTTATAGGAATATACAAGTATCGGATCGGGACTCGGTATCAGCAGATACTTGATATTCAATGACTCGGATCAGATCGGGGGCACAAAAAAACGAAGCTGTTGTACTTTACTCTACAAACATCTCTACACCTCTTTATTTCTGTGTTTTGCTCGGCAACCACAACCGTTTCTGAGGAACTACATTGTTTGGTGGGAGAATGTTTTTGTTAATATCATTGCATTTTATTTGCTTTGTCTTATTTTGTGAAACCTTGCTACGTATATGGAATAACCATTTTATAAAAGCAATAAGCCCCGTGAAGCCATGGTTTACAGTGAATTTATAACAGCTAAGGGGGTTTTAGGCACTCCGCGTCATATATATAAATAAATAAATATATGTCCATTATCTCATAATTTCTTTAAATAACACGTCATGCAGCATGTTTGGGGATTATTTGAACACGATGGGTTTGTGTTTCAGGTGATGCTGCTGATCGACATCGAGCTCTCCTACATCAACACAAACCACGAGGACTTCATCGGTTTTGCCAAGTGAGTGACCTCTGACCTCTGTTGACTTTTGACCCTGATTTCAGTCACGCGAGCGTAACCGTAGTGAACATGTGTGTGTTTCAGCGCGCAGCAGCGGAGTGCAGCCATCAGTAAGAAGAGAGCCATGCCCAACCAGGTACAACACACACACAGCAACTCAAACTGAGCCGAGCGCTGATTGGTCTGTCCCTCCTCATCATTATCATATCCCCACCCCCCCGGTGCAGGTGATCAGACGCGGTTGGCTGACCATCAACATCAGCATAATGAAGGGCGGATCCAAGGACTACTGGTTCATCCTGACCGCAGAGTCTCTGTCCTGGTACAAGGATGAGGAGGTGTGTGTGTGTGTGTGAGCGAGAAAGAGAGTGTGTGTGAGAGAGAGAGAGAGAGTGTGTGTGAGAGAGAGAGAGAGAGAGTGTGTGTGAGAGAGAGAGAGAGAGAGTGTGTGTGAGAGAGAGAGAGAGAGAGTGTGTGTGAGAGAGAGAGAGAGAGTGTGTGTGTTTGCAGGATGGACGTTTATTCCTCACTTTGTGTGAAAATCAAACCCATGCCTCTCTGTGTGTGTGTGTGTGTTTTCCAGGAGAAAGAGAAGAAGTTCATGCTGCCTCTGGATAACCTGAAGCTCAGAGACGTTGAGAAAGGCTTCATGTCCACCAAACAGACCTTCGGCATCTTTAACACCGAGCAGAGGTGTGTGTAACTCTGACACTGTCGCTTACATTCATAAATCAGTCTGATGTGATGCGCTGTTTTGTGCGTTCAGGAACGTGTATAAAGACCTGCGGCAGATCGAGCTGGCCTGCGACTCTCAGGAGGACGTGGACAGCTGGAAAGCCTCCTTCCTGCGGGCGGGAGTCTATCCCGAGAAAGACCAGGTAACCTTCTCACCTAAATATCAGCATGAGCACAGATGAATCTCGTGTAAATCTCACCTAAAGCTCACATTGATCGTCTCCTGAATCTTAGCACAACCTCATCTCACATGAAACTCATCGTAACCTCACCTCAAACTCACAGTAATCTCACTGATTCCCACAACCGCACATTTATCTCACTTAACTCTGACGTCACTCTCATGTGAATCTCACCTTGTTCTCGCTCTTGTGAGATACAGATGTGGTTTTGGTGAGAATCAATGAGATTAAGGTGTGAGGTTATGAGGAGATTCGTCTGTGATTGTGGTGATAAAATGTTTGTCTCGCCTGAAGCTCATCATAACCTCACCTAAAGCTCACATCGAATCTCACTTAAACTCTACTAAATCTCACCAGAGACACACATGAATCTCACTTAAATGTTACTTGAGTCTGACTGTGAAAATCTGCCTTTTCTCATCTAAATATCAGCTCTTGTGAGATTCAGATGTGATTGTGCTGATATTTAGGCGAGACACTAGGTGAAGTAGAAAAAGTAAATCCATTAAAATCTCACCTAAAGCTCGCATGAAACTCATTGAATCTCACTTAAACCTCAACTAAATCTCACAACAGACGCATGAATTTCACTTAAATGTCACATGGATCTGTCAAGCTTGTGTAAATCTCATCATAACCTCATCTGAAATAAGCTCCTTGATTCTCAATTGATTCTCATTTAAACCTCGAGTAAATAATGAATCTCACCTAAATGTTACACAGATCTGACTCTGAATCTCATAGAAATCTCAATCATGAATCTCCCATAATTCTCGCACAATTGTCTCTAAATCAGGATGAATAAATACAGGATTCTCACCTAAATATCAGCTCTTGTGAGATTTAGACGTGGTTTTTGGTGAGATTTAGGTGAGAATCAATGAGTTACATGTGAGAGTTACGATGAGATTTATCTGTGATTGTGATGATATTTAGGTAAGAGTTTAGTTGAGAAAAATAAAGTAAATCTCACCTGAAGCTCACATTAATCTAATTAAACCTCAACTAAACCTCACAACAACCGCAGACGGATCTCACTTAACTATGACCTGAATCTGCCTGTGAATCTCGTGGAAATCTCACCCGAGTCTCGTCGTAAGCTCACATCAATCTCATTGATTCTCACCAAACCCCCGTCTGAATCCCTCCAGAAGGCCTGGGATCTCATAATAACCTCTCAGTCCCGTGATTCTGAGATGATCTGAGCGTCTGTCGTCTCGTTGTTTTCTCAGACG
The DNA here is from genome assembly GCF_001515645.1 of Sinocyclocheilus grahami. Classification (NCBI taxonomy): domain Eukaryota; kingdom Metazoa; phylum Chordata; class Actinopteri; order Cypriniformes; family Cyprinidae; genus Sinocyclocheilus; species Sinocyclocheilus grahami. The sequence goes on from NW_015506730.1 coordinate 18,704, forward strand.
GAGAACGAGGACAGCGTTCCGGCCGATTCCCTCTCCATGGACCCTCAGCTGGAGCGGCAGGTGGAGACCATCCGTAACCTGGTGGACTCCTACACCGGCATCGTCAACAAGAGCATCCGAGACCTGATGCCCAAAACCATCATGCACCTCATGATCAACAGCGTGAGTGTGACGGCATCAGCGGCGTGGCCTACATGCTTTAACATCATTTATTCACATTAATCAGGTGTCAATCACAGATGATTTGTGTGATCTATTTATTATTGTTTTTATTTACTTTTTTCATTCATTTTTGTGTATTTATTTATTTTTGTGTTTTATGTATGTATGCATGTTTTGGGGGTTTATTTGATTTTTTTAATTTTATGTTTTTGGAGTTTATTTTTTAAATGATTTATTCATTTACCGTTTTTTTTAATTTTTTTATTATTATTGGAGTTTTAGTGTTTATTTTACACTTTTATTTATAATGTTTTTATTGATCTTTTTTATTAATTATCTACTTTTTTATTTTGTTTGTGTTTTTGCATTGTTTTCTTATACATTTTTTATTATATGTCTGTCTGTCTGTCTCTCTGTTTACCTATCTGTTGTCTGTCTGTCTGTTTGTTTATCTATCTGTCTGTCTGTTTATCTGTCTGTCTGTCTATCTATCGTCTGTCTGTCTGTTTATATGTCTGTCTGTCTGTCTCTCTGTTTATCTATCTGTTGTCTGTCTGTCTGTTTGTTTATCTGTCTGTCTATCTATCTATCTATCTATCTGTCTGTCTGTCTTTTAATTTTTTTATTATTATTGGAGTTTTAGTGTTTATTTTACACTTTTATTTATAATGTTTTTATTGATCTTTTTTATTAATTATCTACTTTTTTATTTTGTTTGTGTTTTTGCATTGTTTTCTTATACATTTTTTATTATATGTCTGTCTGTCTCTCTGTTTACCTATCTGTTGTCTGTCTGTCTGTTTGTTTATCTATCTGTCTGTCTGTTTATCTGTCTGTCTGTCTATCTATCGTCTGTCTGTCTGTTTATATGTCTGTCTGTCTGTCTCTCTGTTTATCTATCTGTTGTCTGTCTGTCTGTTTGTTTATCTGTCTGTCTATCTATCTATCTATCTGTCTGTCTGCAGTGGATTTTTGGGGTCTCTCTCGCACCTCCAGCATGTCTCAGTATGTTCAGAGTGTGCAGTGTTTTCATGAAGCTCTTTCTCGATCTGATCTGGTCTGTGTGTGTGTCAGGCGAAGGAGTTCATCTACTCGGAGCTGCTGGCGTTTCTGTACTCGTCTGGCGATCAGAGCAGTCTGATGGAGGAGTCGGCCGAACAGGCGCAGCGGCGCGATGAGATGCTCCGCATGTATCACGCGCTCAAAGAGGCGCTGCACATCATCGGAGACATCAGCACCAGCACTGTTTCTGTACCTGTTCCTCCACCTGTGGACCACACCTGGATCCACAACGACCCCAGGTACACACACACACACACAGTCAGGTCAGCTATCCTTGTGGGGACTCTCCATAGTCGTAATGGTTTTTATACTGTACAGACCGTATATTCTATTGCCCTACACCAACCCTACCACTAAACCTACCCCTCACAGGAAACTTTATATATATATATATGTATATATAATGTATAATACCTGTTGTTTACAATTTTTAGTGAATGTTTTATTTTAATATTTGCATTATAAAATGATGTTTAAGACATTTAAGTCATGTCTTTCTCTCTGTCAGTCCTCCATCGCAGCATAAACCATCCTCAGTCACGGCTCCGCCCCCTGGTCGCCCCCCTGCAGTGCGAGGCCCCACCCCCGGCCCTCCGGCCCCACCTCCTCTTAACCCCTCCCCTGCGTTCGGAGCTCCGCCCGTTCCATCCAGGCCTGGCCCTCCTCCAGTCAACGCTAATGTGTTTGGGAGTGGCTCCCCGGGGGGGCCCCCCCCCCCCGCGCCCTCCTCCAGTCAACGCTAATGTGTTTGGGAGTGGCTCGCTGGAGGCTCCGCCCCCTCAGGTGCCATCCCGCCCCGCCCGCGTGCCGCCCGCTCTGCCGCCCGGCATACCCAGGTACGATCAACACCCTCAAACTGTCTCACGCTGCATGAATTATTCACTTAATCCTGGAAGAAATATGCCATTTTACAAAAAAATAATCAGTAGTGACGTTACTATTCCTACTATTGTGAAGGCTTATGAAAATTAATTAATATGTCCAGGCTTTTAACCTAAAAAATATTCATGAGCCACAGGTTATTCGTAGTATGATTCCCTGATTGGCTGACTGACTAGCAGAAACAACATCCTTTCATGCATTTCAACAAATCATTTTTTCCAACTGGCTGAATGTAATTAATATTCATGAGCCAATAAGTATGATTCATTAAGTCCTTCACGCTGAAAGCACACAAACAGAAAATCATATGGTAATCATAAAGTAGTTGTGCTGTGACTAATCATAAAGGAACAACATCAGCCTCATATAGAGACATTTTTTATTTAACTGTTTCATGTACATTTTGTGGATGGAGTGTTGAAATTTTTGTCAAAAATAGATTTTACTAGTATTAGTTGTGACTAAACAAACAGTTTTTTTTAGTTTAACATTATTTTCATGTTACATATTTTTATGATTTAATTCATTTTAGTGTTTTTTTATACGGAAGAGGATTAGGGCCAAGCAATGATAAAAAAATAAAACCAGTCATTAAAAAAGTCATTAAATTTAGAGAAAAAACTCATTCGATTTCGAGAAAAAAGTCTAAATAAAATTGAGAATAAACTTGTTAAATTATGGGAAAAAAATTACATTTTGAATTCGTTAGAAAAAACGTATTAAATCTAAATGATTATCTTATCTAAATTAAATGTTGAGAATAAACTCAACAAGAAAAAAAAGAAAAAAGTTACATGCTACATCCACGTGCATTACTCTCCAACCTCCGCCACTGCAGACGCTGTTTGACCACGTCCAACCAGATTAAATAAACCTGACACGAAATTCAGTTACTTTTTTCTTGTAATTTAAGTCAAGTTAAAATGTATTTCTATAGCACATTTAAACTGACATTAATCAAAAGCCAGAGAAAACGAATAAGATTTGAGAACAGACTTAAGACTGGCCAGTGAAGGAGCAAGTCTCACATTTACAGGCAAACTATTACCAAAGTTTAGGAGCTGCAGCTGAAAAAGCCCTTGGTTTTACAGTGGGACAGTTCCTAAAATAGACCCTTGGGGCACACCGCATGACAAAGGAGCCGACGAAGAAGAAAACTTCCCAAGTTTATTCTCGACATTTTATTTATCTCGAAATGTAACATGTTTTCTCATAATTTAATGAGTTTATTCTCAACATTTCAAATTTTTTCTCAATTTTACGAGTTTTTTCTTAAAATGTATTGACTTTAATCTCGAGATGGTTTTATTTTTTATTATTGCTTGGCCCTAATCCTCTTGCATAGTTTTATCTTGATTGTTTTATATTAAAATTATTTTACTTTTACATTTGATTTCATTAATTTGACTCAAATGTTTTTAGATTTTTTTTAATATTCAAATTATTTTTACTTTTACATTTTTAGATGTTTTATTTTGATCAGATCGACATTTTATTTAATTAAGCAAGTATTTTATTTTATTTTGATTAGTTTTTTTATTTACTAAAATTTGTCTATTTCTAATTTTTATGAATGAATATTTCGTTTTTATTTACTTTAACTCTTTCCCCGCCAGCATTTTTGAAAAAAGTTGCCAGCCACCGCCAGCGATTTTGATGATTTTCTCTAAAATTTGATGGCCTCCAGTATATTTTGCTGTATGAATATTTGAATATGCAATACAACAAAATAAAGATCCTCTACTTAAAACAAAATCAGTTTTATTCTAGCTTAAAGCATTCTTTTTTTATCAACACTTGATTATAGGTAGGTTTCATTAAAAAATGCATAATTTTGAACAAAAAGGTGAGAAAATCACATTTGAACATATCTGGATAATATTCAGTACGATTATCAAAGCATAAATCCAGTAAATCGCTTCTATCGACACCTCCAAAGCTTGCACAGACATATACCATTCCTGGATCAACATTTCACTCTGTAGCATTATGCAGTTTTCATTTATATGCTGTCTATTGCATCGCATAATTTTTCATATGCATCTGTTTACATAAGAGATCGCTCGTTTCTCCGTCCTGTACACGTGTGTTTTTGTTCGGGAGGTTTTGTCCTCGTTCAGAAGATGTGTAATAGCGCCCCATTTGAACATATCTGGATAATATTCAGTACGATTATCAAAGCATAAATCCAGTAAATCGCTTCTATCGACACCTCCAAAGCTTGCACAGACATATACCATTCCTGGATCAACATTTCACTCCGTAGCATTATGCAGTTTTCATTTATATGCTGTCTATTGCATCGCATAATTTTTCATATGCATCTGTTTACATAAGAGATCGCTAGTTTCTCCGTCCTGTACACGTGTGTTTTTGTTCGGGAGGTTTTGTCCTCGTTCAGAAGATGTGTAATAGCGCCCCCGAGTGTATAACAGTGAAAAGCCGTAAAAACTCGTCTTTGGCGGGGAAGCGGTGTCTTCTAAAAGACGAGATAGCTCGTCAATGGTGGGGAAAGAGTTAATTTGAACAGTGCCCGCTGAACTGCTGGCCATGTCGGCTGGTAATTATCTTCTAGTTGCAGTTTTTCGTAGGCGTCTGGAGTTGATCGTCTTGTGTCTGTGTGTAGCAGGAGGCCTCCAGCCGCTCCGAACCGGCCCACTATAATCAGACCGTCAGAGCCGTCTCTGCTGGACTGAAGAGGATCCAGAGAACGCCAAAGAAAACTACAACACACACAAGTGTCATGGTTCAAAAAAGGGCTACACATCGTTTCACTGACACATGATATATATGTCATCTCTTCCGTGCCTTTTCTCCAAGTAGTAGTAATAACAAGACATTTTATGATTGAGTTAAATAAGCATTTCCACGTATGTATGATGTTCTCCAGAAATGATGATTTCAGGGGATTTGTTGGGAGGTAAACGTGTGACACCGATGCACAGGTCCGTTCATTTCACTCACAGAATCATGTTTACAGACGACTGAACCTCGACTGGCCGCACGAAACTTTAACACTCCAGTTTCTATGCTATGTGTGCAGAAACACTTATTAGCATTCCTAATGAAGACAGCAGACACCAGTCACAGTTGCATCATTTCTGGACACTATTTTGAACACTTTTTATGGTCTAAACGACACACTAACTCCAGAGCATCTCAAAAACCTCCTCTTAATACACAGAATACTGTGTTCATTAACACAATGTACTTTGGTAGCATTAAATACACTTCTCGATATTTTGCCTTAAACCACTTTATTAAGTAATTCTAGATGTGAGGACTTGTTAAACACTTGTTTCGCAGTTAAACACTCGCCGTCTTGTTCAGCTTCGCTCCTCCAGTACATTGATTGGGTTTATGGATGTTTAGATATTAACTCGTTAGGGAAATTATTTTATATCATGTATGTCTAACACGAGATCTTTCTTTCATCTGTTCATCGCTCTTTCATTTATTGTCTCTGTCGCTTGTTTTATGTTTTTCATGACATTTCGCGAGGACTGCGAACAAAAGCACGCTTAACCAAAATGTAGTGATTATTATTAACAATAAAAGGGCAGTTTGTTAAACTAAAGATTTGATTTCTTTTCTTTTTTTCTCAAATGTTCATGCAGCAACCCAAAGATTATTCTTTTTTTTTTTTTATGAATTTTGTTTGTTGCGGATGTGAATCAGTTTACTTCCGTAACTTGTTTAATGCAAAACAGCTGGTCATGATTTATGATTAATTCTTTCATAAATGTTTTTTAAATTATTTTAGTTTGACATTTTTATCATTGATAAATATTTAGTATTTTATTTTGATTTGTTTTTATAGTAAAATTATTTTAAAAAAAATGTTAATGTAATTTTTTAGTGTTTTTTTTAATACCTCATTTATTGCATATTCATGATTTAATTAAGTATTAGTAAGCATTTTATTTTAATTTGTTTTTAGACTAAAAACAACCTTTTTACTAACGTAATATGATGCATTTCCAAGTGAAAAAAAGAGACCAGATCATGGATTAATCTAATGGAAAAGAGTTTCGGTGTTACGGTCTCTGTATAAATAAGAGCATTTAATGTCATCTGATGCAAAAAAAATAAAAAGTCATTAGTTATTACAATTACCTAGAGATGAGCAGATGAAGCCCTTTTGAGGCGTTTTCCTGATGTACCAAAAAAGCTTCAAATCCTCAAAGACAGACTCTACCGGTGACATCTAGTGGCCAGCTGCAATTATAGCAGCCACTCACGCTTCTTGTTGATCCCAGTTTCAACACAAAAGTAAAAAACTAAATAGTTGAACACCACAGACACCATGTACAAACATATGACCCCTTTTATTAGATTTAATCTGTAAAACTCTTTAAAAAAAAAAGCACACGGCTGTACAGAAGATTCCCTTTGTTGACGATAACAGCACATTTTCACATTTTCCCAAAACGGCTTCATCTCACATCAGGAAATGACGGGACTGAAAACGACAGAACTATGAACATTGAGGCGACAGGAAGACATGAAACGGACAGCTAGGTAAAGTCCGGATGAAGCGCGATCATCTCGGCTGGACCGGGCTGTTATTATTGCTGCTGTGGTTGTTATTGCTCTATTCTGGCTGTGTGTGGTCTCTGGTGTCAGGAGCAGACTCTCCTCCTGTCGTCGAACAGCCGGCGGACGGTGTAGACCTGCGTCAGCGCCACGCTCAGCAGCACCAGCAGGTTGACACAGGACCAGAAGGAGACCCGCCACAGGTTGTCCTCCAGCAGGTTCCTGGCGCGTGCCTCGAAGGCCCTCAGGACCATCTGCATCTGCCGACTGCGCTCCAGCCGCCGGTGAACCGTCTCCATCGACTCCTGCAGCAGACACACAGACATCACACTTCATCCTCCAGATTCAGTCAGATCTGATCAAGTCACGTCTGACCCGGAAAGAGTATAGTATTTAAATAAGAAATTATATTCTGCTTAAAGTGTTGTTATTGTCTGGTAACTGACATTAAAACTGGATTATTAGATGAAAAACAAACTTAAGATCTTAAATTTGACGAAAATTAGAATTAAAAGAAGTGTGAGTGTGTGAGAAAAAGAAAAATATAAAATAAGTTATATATATATATATGTATAAAATAAAGTAAATGCTTTATGTACTGCTTAAAGTAAATTAAAGCTTTATTTAATGTTTTGAGATTATTTTCAAATAAATAAACAATTTCCCACTGATTATTATCCATTATATACAGTGGGTACGGAAAGTATTCAGACCCCCTTAAATTTTTCACTCTTTGTTATATTGCAGCCATTTGCTAAAATCATTTAAGTAAATTTTTTTCCTCAATGTACACACAGCACCCCATATTGACAGAAAAACACAGAATTGTTGACATTTTTGCAGATTTATTAAAAAAGAAAAACTGAAATATCACATGGTCCTAAGTATTCAGACCCTTTGCTCAGTATTTAGTAGAAGCACCCTTTTGATCTAATACAGCCATGAGTCTTTTTGGGAAAGACCCAACAAGTTTTTCACACCTGGATTTGGGAATCCTCTGCCATTCCTCCTTGCAGAGCCTCTCCAGTTCTGGCAGGTTGGATGGTAAACGTTGGTGGACAGCAATTTTTAGGAGAGACCAGATCATGGATTAATCTAATGGAAAAGAGTTTCGGTGTTACGGTCTCTGTATAAATAAGAGCATTTAATGTCATCTGATGCAAAAAAAATAAAAAGTCATTAGTTATTACAATTACCTAGAGATGAGCAGATGAAGCCCTTTTGAGGCGTTTTCCTGATGTACCAAAAAAGCTTCAAATCCTCAAAG
>NW_015506730.1:29589-38491 GCF_001515645.1 Sinocyclocheilus grahami
CACACACACACTCACACACACACACACACACACACACACACACTCTCACACACACTCACACTCTCACACACACACACACACACACACACACTCTCACACACACACACACACTGTAGTTTAACTCTGGCTCAGCTGTGGTACAATCAGAGTAAACAAAGGTGAAACCAACAAACGGCTCCTCGACTACATAACCTTAAGAGAACCCCACATGAAAAAATACTAGTTATTTACAGTAGCCTAAATACTGTAGTGTTTTTGAACCATACTATAGCACTTGAATTAATTTGTTGTTGTAATTCTATAGTTGCTGTAACTATAGTATAATAAACTAATTACTGTACTAAGTTTTCTACAACTATAGGGTATATTATACTACAACACACTAGTTCACTAGAGTAAAAACTAAAGCATACTACAGTATTTATTAATAGAGTGTATCAGCTGACTAGAGTTAATACTACAGTATGCTGTAAATACTATAATATATACAGTACTATAGTATGTTCCAACAACACTAGTGTTTACTACAAATTAGCATTCTTCCAGAACATTTTGTAACTCCGCCAATATTTTGGGACTGTTACTTTTGAATGTTCTCTGAAGGTTCTGAACATTTCAGAAAGTGTTCGACGAGCGTTCGAAACGTTCCGTGAATGACGCACGACACGCAGCTCTTCTCGAGCGTCTCGTCGCGTGTCTGGAAGACTGTGACGTGTGAGAGAGCGTTCAGCGGTACCTGGAACTCGATCTCGAGGCTGCCGTTCTGCGCGGCGCTCTGGTAGAAGCACTCTTTGCTGGCAGCTGGCAGCAGGAACGTGAACTCGGTGTCCGCGGGACTGAACGCGTTAACGGCGCCGACAAACAGCGCGACACATCCGAGCACAGACACGCGTGTCCTCTGCGCGCCATCCATGCTGTAACGCGCAGAAAGAGCCTCTTCAACGGCGTTTGTAACTCCGTCCTACGTGTTCCGCTTCCGTAGCTCAACTTTTGCTGCGGCGCTCAGCCAATCAGAGCACACCGAGTGTCCGCGCTGCAGCCAATCAGCGCGCAGGGAGCCAGCCGCGTTACACACAAAACCTGTAACATCCTGAAGCAGGAAGCAATTATCCAGAATAAACTTTATAGATGCATAGATAAGAAACGTTATAAACGGATACGAGATAACATATATACATAGATGTAGACCCGGTATAATATAGGCTATAATTACTTGCAGCTCAGCTCAGAGTAATTCAGTGGATGATCTTATTTCAGGCGCTGATGTGCTGTCCTGCCGCTAGATGGCAGCACAACCGAGCCTCACTGAGCATCTCACAGCTGTTAGTGAAAGAAAGAAAGATATATATACACTAGTCAACATTTGAAGTGGATACAAGCCTTTCATCAAAGTTGTCTTAAAACCTAAAACCAAAATGCGTTCTGGTGTTAGGACAACTTTGATGAACTTTTTTGATCCACTTCAAATGTTGACTACTGTAAAGAAAATGACTGACAGTTAGTTGTGTTATTATTACTACCTCTATTGGCAGTACTAGTAATGCTAAGTCAAGCATCATTACTATTGCTCACAGAATCTGTACTTGTCACACAGTTTCTGAAAGCTGACACTCGAACAGCAGAAGCACTCACCGAATCTGCAAAGCCATACACTAATTCTCAGCCTTTCACTCAGTTTTCAATTTCAGAAAACACTTTTTTCAAAACACAACACACAGTTCTCTGTGTAACACACACAGATCTAGCAGGAATTTATATTATGGCAACGTTGTTTGCAAATGTTTGCTTTTGAGATGTGTTTGTGATATTTTGAATGCAGTGCTTCATTTTGCAAGAGACGTGAGGCTTTTTGCATTTTGTGTGCAATTCTTGGATTTGTGTGTGAAGTTCCGGAAAAAAAAAAGAGGCAAAGTTTTGAAAATGTGTGTGAGCAGTTGAAAAAAGCAGTAATAAATATTCTACAGCGTGCACATAAAAGCTTCAACTGCAAATGAAATTGCACAAAAAATAAATGCAGCTGTTCGTTGTACAGTACAAGTGTGGCTGCGTGATCGAGGGGGGAGAAAAAACCCTGAGAAATGTCACCGTGAACAGACTGCAACTGAGATGTGAACTCTGAACACACACAGCGAGTGAGTGAAAATACTGATTCAAAGCTGACCAGAGATCAGACGCTTGTCCGGTTTCATGAGGACAGGTGCATAAGAGTGTGTGTTCAGAGATGATTCAGCCGCTCATCATGAGAGACGCCAACTGCTTCCTGTCTCACTGCATCCTCACATCTGAGCTCTCACTGCACCGGAACCTGTGTGTGTGTGAGAGAGAGAGAGAGAGAGAGAGAGAGAGAGAAAGAGTGTGTGTGTGTGTGTGTGAGAGAGAGAGATAGGGTGTGTGAATGTGTGTGTGTGTGTGTGTGTGTGTGTGTGTGCATGTATTTTATATATGTGCATGAATGCACTAGTCTCTAGGTCATCAGATAAGCGAGAGCATCTGTGGTCACTTGTTTTGTTGTATGCTTTTTCCGGATTGATTTTATATTTGTGCAGATCTTCATGCATCCTCTGCATGCACACAAACACAAAAGTAGCATGATTTTAGGACTGCACTGGGGAAGCTTCAAACAGACCAATTCAATATTTCATCACACATTTACAGAAATTAAATTACATAACATCAGTTACTTTCTGTTTCATAGTAGCTTGATATTATAATTAAGACATTGTTACTTTTAATGTAAAGTAACAGTTATGTAACAACTTTTTATAAGTAGGATATTGTTACTTTTTATGAAATTAGCACAATATTCTTACTTTAGGTAACTAAAATTGTTACTTTTTATTCAATAATTAGGATTTTGTTACTTTTAAGTAACAATAATTAAAAAGATTCTTTTTATAAGATTAGAACAATATTGTTACATTAAGAAAAAATACTAAAAAGTGACTTTTTATATAATAAGTTGGATATTGTGATGTTTTATGTAACAATAACAAAAAATGTAAGTAGGATATTGTTACTTTTTAAGTAACAACAACAAAAAGTTACTTTTTATGGAATTAGCACAAAATTGTTACTTTAACACTTATAAAAAGTTATTTTTATTAAATAAACTGGATATTGATACTTTTCAGTACCAATAATAAAAAGTTACTTTTTTATTGTGCAAGTAGGATATTGTTATTTTTATTAAAAAAGTTACTTTTCTATGAAATTAACACAATATGTTTACTTTAAACAACAGCAATTGTTTTTTTATTCAACAAGTAGGATTGTTACTTTTTGAGTAACAATAATAAAAAGTAACTTTTCATGACAGCACAACATTGTTACTTTAAGTTACTTTCTATGAGATTACCACAATATTGTTTTAAGCAATATATTTTAAGTAATAATAATAAGCAGTTACTTTTGATTTACTAATGTTACTTTTTAAGGAACAATAACAAAAAGTTACTTTTTAAGTAAATGGAGAACAAAACAAAGAGGTTTCAGAAGACAGACGTAAATATGTAGTGACAGATAGATTTATCATCATACAGCCAAAAAACTTCCTCATTTTAGTTTCTTTCCTCTGTTGAACCCCTCCCCAGTGCTCTCTCTCTCTCTCTCTCTCTCTGTGTCTCTCTCTCTTTCTGAGACACACACTCTTCCGCGAGCAGCAGTGGGCGGTCATCTCTCTCTCTCTGTGCTCGGTGAGCCTCAGGGTCAGAGGATGTCAGGTCGCTCTCGGCAGCTCAGATGATGCTCGTGTGTTTGCTGTGCTGGCGCTGAGGATGGACTCTCACACACTGCAGTGAAGGCTTCACACACTCTATGGAGGAGCTCTGACAGAGAGGTTTCCCGTCTGAAGCTGTTAGGTCAGTCGTACAGGAGCTGCAGCATGTCGGACGCAGCTGAGAGCGTGAATAAAGACATGAAGGTGTTTGTGGTGGACAGCCAGGCGTTCCCGCCTCAGGTGTCTGTCAGGAGCGACGGCCCACGGCTCTCTGTCATCTACCTGCTGCTGGCCGTGGCTCTGCTGGGCGTCTTCATCGAGGCTGGATTAATCTGGCATCTCTACAGCAGGCCCGCGGTGAGTCCTCATGCATGTGTTCCTCATCAGTTTCTTCATGCAGTTATTACTGTACTTCTGCTCGGTTAACACTCTGGAGGCCTTTGGTCATGTTAGACCAAAAAAGTCTATGTTTTTGAATTTGTTTTTGAAAATATGCAAACATACACAAAACAAAGGATGCAAACATGAATAGAAAAGAGAAAATAAAAAAAGTCACACCTGTGATCCGAATGGGGAAAATGAACATACAGAACAGTTATGTATTATTAAGTAGCCGTGACAAAACAGTCTTTAATTATGCCCAAATATATCCAAATGCAAAACTTAGCAAAAGTACCTCTGAAAATAATTTAAACTAAAATCTAAACACAGCCTTATCTGTCTATACCACAATTTAGCAGTGGAAATTGTCTAGGACCACGAAATTCCCTCAAAATACAGAATATTACTGAAGCAATATTATTGAGTAAAATATAACGCATTTACATTTACATTTAGTCATTGAGCAGACACTTTTATCCAAAGCGACTTACAAATGAGGACAATAAAAGCAGTCAAAACTAACAAAAGAGCAATGATATGCAAGTGCTATAACAAGTCTCAGTTAGTGTATATATATATATATATATATACACACACACACACACACACACACACACACACACACACATATATATATATATAAGAAAGAAACAAGTGTCACAACATTAGTAACAAACATTTATAAAAATAAAAAAAATGTTCCATGACCAGTTTTGACCCCCAAGGATCACAAGTGTGACCCTTAAATGAGGACATGAACTTTCCTTCAACATCTAGAGTTATGAGTGAAGTGAAGTGACACGTGGCCAAGTACGGTGACCCATACTAGGAATTAGTGCTCTGCATTTATCCCACCCTAAGTGCGCACACACACAGCAGTGAACACATACACACCGTGAACATACACCCGGGGAGCAGTTGGGGGTTCGGTGCCTTGCTCAAGGGCACCTCAGTCGTGGTATTGAAGGTGGGAGAGAGCGCTGTACATTCACTCCCCCCACCTACAATCCCTGCCGGTACGTGACTCAAACCCGCAACCTTTGGGTTACGAGTCCGACTCTCTAACCATTAGGCCACGACTTCCCCATGAGTATTTACAATGGGCTCCAGAAGACCACAGAGATCACTGATCACGGGACTCGGATTGAAGATCAAGATGCTCTCTTTAGATCATCTGAAGTCATGCTGGAGATCCTGACCATCAGATTTAGTTCGTGTAGCTCCAGGAGACACCAAATACTGACTCATCCACACCCTCGGCTTTCACTTAGATTGCAGTTCTGAGAATACTTGTAATGAAAAACATTTATTAAATTGGAAAAAAACCCAACACGCAGTCATTTCACTAGTGCTGACACACCTACTGTACATCTAATTAAAAAAGTGCGTATTTTAGTTGCAGTAGCTGCTCAACCTCTCCTTTACAGTGTTTTTCACTGCGTTTTATCTTTTCGGTGATCATGTGGTGTGACTCAGATAATACATGAGCTCATGAAGCTGGCATGTGCAATAATTGACCCCGCCCCACCCCACCCCTGTGCAGACATCACTTCCTCTTACGCTGCAGGAAATGTTCCCATCTTTCTCTTTTTGGATGCTGCCAAACGTCTCATAAGCTCACTCTGCTTTGACCTTTTTGCTGATGGTCTGAACCCTTTGGTAACTAGGCCAGATCACTAACCACTAGCTTGCACAACCCCCGCAGAATATTGCTCATGGTTTTGGATTTATCCCACCCTAAGTGCGCACACACACAGCAGTGAACACATACACACCGTGAACATACACCCGGGGAGCAGTTGGGGGTTCGGTGCCTTGCTCAAGGGCACCTCAGTCGTGGTATTGAAGGTGGGAGAGAGCGCTGTACATTCACTCCCCCCACCTACAATCCCTGCCGGTACGTGACTCAAACCCGCAACCTTTGGGTTACGAGTCCGACTCTCTAACCATTCGGCCACGACTTTCCCATGAGTATTTACAATGGGCTCCAGAAGACCACAGAGATCACTGATCACGGGACTCGGATTGAAGATCAAGATGCTCTCTTTAGATCATCTGAAGTCATGCTGGAGATCCTGACCATCAGATTTAGTTCGTGTAGCTCCAGGAGACACCAAATACTGACTCATCCACACCCTCGGCTTTCACTTAGATTGCAGTTCTGAGAATACTTGTAATGAAAAACATTTATTAAATTGGAAAAAAACCCAACACGCAGTCATTTCACTAGTGCTGACACACCTACTGTACATCTAATTAAGAAAGTGCGTATTTTAGTTGCAGCAGCTGCTCAACCTCTCCTTTACAGTGTTTTTCACTGCGTTTTATCTTTTCGGTGATCATGTGGTGTGACTCAGATAATACATGAGCTCATGAAGCTGGCATGTGCAATAATTGACCCCGCCCCACCCCACCCCTGTGCAGACATCACTTCCTCTTATGCTGCAGGAAATGTTCCCATCTTTCTCTTTTTGGATGCTGCCAAACGTCTCATAAGCTCACTCTGCTTTGACCTTTTTGCTGATGGTCTGAACCCTTTGGTAACTAGGCCAGATCACTAACCACTAGCTTGCACAACCCCCGCAGAATATTGCTCATGGTTTTGGATTATTGTGTAGATTTCCTGTAAACATATATTAGGCTTTGCACACCCAGGCCAGACACCCAAGCCACTGTGACATTTTCAAAATAAAAAAACAAAACAATATACAGACATGACATAAACAGTAAAAGGCATTAGAAATACACGATTAAGCTCCATGCACTAAAATCAATTGGTGTTCATTCTGGTAAAGAGCGTAATATCCTCCATCAAAACTAATAACAGTGTGTTATGGTCCTACAAACGACTAACGGATCTTATAGGACTGGGAGGCTTTTTAAAATAAGTCAGTTTTGTTAAAAACGTTAAAACAATAGATTCTTGTATACCCTCACTCACCTTCCCCCAGAAAAAAGTTCAATTGTAAGCTCTAGGTATCTAGAAAATCAATGAATAGCTGAATAGTGATAGCAACATGATTCCAGATTAGTGCTAATGTTTGACACGAAAACTGTGATTTTGTCTGTTCAGACCAATGCGTTAACAAAAGGCAGGCTGAATGAATATGCATTATCACTCTGCGACAGTAGATGGCGCTTTTAGAAAGGCCACAATAACCTGGTTACTCCAGGACATAAACCACTATGTAAAGCTCAAAGTATTTTTATACATGTACACTAGCAACAGTCAAACGCGTAACCTTTCAAAGTATTATCCATTTGATAGCGCGCACGAACACAGGCGGTCAACTCTAGAAAGCTTCATCTTTGTCCAGCGTCTGCAGTATTTTTCTCCAGAAGTTATGAGCAAAAAAACATCTTTGTACTCTTTTAAACTAAAGCTGGGCTCTCTCATAACTCTCTCACACAAGCGGTCTATTGCAGTTTTTCCGTCTCTTGTGTTTCGTTTTCTTCCAGTGCTGCCACCTTGTGGAACAACTGATTACTGCAAAGCAAATTCAATGTGCTTGTGCGACCTGTGAGTGCGAAGTATGCGTGCGCGGTTACAAGAACTGAATGGTGTACATACTATTATGGTGACGAAATTTGCATCACGCACACTGTATGCAGAATCTAACCGAAGTATACTTTGGACTTAATGTTTCATTTCTGACACGCAGGATGTTAAACAACATGTGCATGTTTTCAAACAGCCATCCACGGGCTCTTATATCAGTGTTGCTGTTAATACTCTGGTTATTTTGTTTCAGTGTAAAGTTTGTTAATTTTGTGCAAAGCATACAGTGCATTCAGCTGAACTGTGCACATGTATTTTAAACGCTTCATGTCTTGTTCCATTCATGCAATAAACACATGTCCACTGATGAGCTGTGGGCTATGACTAATGTCATGGGCAATGCAGACAAAATTACAATTTAAAAATCAGTCAGAGCTATAGAAATATATCGTCATTTTATAAAGCAAGTAAAGCTGTATATTATGAGAAGGCTACTTTCTACGACCTTTATATATCCTGCAGTCATGGCGAGAGGTTCCTTCAATCTAAAAGACAAGAATCGAAAAAGAATTGAAAACAACATTGAGGCTCTTGGAATCCAATCCCAAGAACCAAGAATCGGACTCGATTCCAAAATTTTCTCTCATTGTAACGGTTTCGGCTCTGAGCATGTGACTACAAGCGCGGATCCTATTGGTTGGCTGGTTTTATTTAGCTGTGCAACTGAAAAGAGATTAGAACACTTCAAAATCAGATGCATTGATGACACACAGATACTTGTTTCAGTCTGAAGCAGACGCGTTAACAGCCATTCGTTCGCACGGCTGTGAACAGGCCTTCATTTACTTTGTATATACACATCTGAAATGCCAAAATGTAATAGGAAAAATATGTGAAAAACATCAAATATTTTCTCAATTTTTTTTCTAGACAACATCCGATATCCAGAAAGTGGAATATATAAAAGTGAGTATATTTTTTTACGCAGGTGTGTACAGAAAGGTTTGTTTGACGATCATATCAACGCTTCTGTAAATATTTATCCGCAGGGAGAGAAGTACCCGTTTCCCAGAAGTCCACAAGGTTGGTAAACACTCACACAGTCAGAGCACTGAAGCGCTGCTCTTCACGATGTGTTCAGCGTTCATTCGGCTTGTTTTCTCAACAGATTTTAATGAAGCTTTGCCTGCGAAACTTCCCAAAGCTGAGAGCAAACCGGCAGCATTTCTGCAAAGTATGAAACAACTTCTACACGCAGTCGATTGTTACTTTTAGTGTATTTATGATTTCCCCCCCCCCCCCCCCCC
>NW_015506730.1:38573-45704 GCF_001515645.1 Sinocyclocheilus grahami
TTTTTTTTAGGGTTTTTCTTTTTCCCCCCCCCCCCCCCCTTTTCTTCATATGCATCAGCCATTATATTGCTAAAAGTACTGCAGCTGGTTCCTGCATGATGTTTGTGTGTGTTTGTGTAGTCGCTTCGCCCGCGTCTGGCGGGAACGGCGTCCTGCACTGGAGAGCCGACAGCTTCCCGGGGTTCATGAGGGGTCTGGAGTACAAGAACAACAGCCTGTATGTCCAGCAGGACGGGCACTATTACATCTTCTCCAAGATCGCTCACCTGGAGAACTGCAACTTCTTCAAGCATCAGGTCATGCAGTGCACGGAGAGGTACAGCTCACAGGCCATCGAGCTGATGCAGAGCTCCAGGTACTCCACAGCACACCACACATCGCTTCAGATCATGCTGCAAGCGCTGAGGCTCATGAATGTCTTTACTGTAGGTTTATCTGCGTGCCCAATAAATCCCAGTGGAGGGGCAACAGCTACCTGGGAGGCATCTTCCAGCTGTTTAAAGGAGACAGTGTGTTCGTGAAGGTTAATAACAGCTCGCAGGTGCACGGTGAAGCCTACGAGAACTTCTTTGGGGCCTTCATGGTCTAAGTACTGACATACTGCTGCAAGAAAATCACACACACACACACACTCACAGACACACACACACACACTCAGACACACACTCACTCTCACACACACACACACACACACACACACACACTCACAGACACACACACACACACACACACACTCAGACACACACTCACACTCACACACAGTTTTTAAATAAAATTTTACATATTTTATGAATCTTTGCAATATAGAATTGTGCTATTTTTTTACTTCTGAATAATATATATTTAGCATGTATTGCTGAAATCTGACCCTCAGATCAGATGCCATTTCTCTTTTTTTTTGTATTATTATTATTTAAGAAAACATGTTTCAGATGCTTGTAAACAAGTTGTTATCTATCTTTTATCTATTATAAGCTGAATATATATACAGTGGGTACGGAAAGTATTCAGACCCCCTTAAATTTTTCACTCTTTGTTATAATGCAGCCATTTGCTAAAATCATTTAAGTTAATTTTTTTTCCTCATTAATGTACACACAGCACCCCATATTGACAGAAAAACACAGAATTGTTGACATTTTTGCAGATTTATTAAAAAAGAAAAACTGAAATATCACATGGTCCTAAGTATTCAGACCCTTTGCTCAGTATTTAGTAGAAGCACCCTTTTGATCTAATACAGCCATGAGTCTTTTTGGGAAAGATGCAACAAGTTTTTCACACCTGGATTTGGGGATCCTCTGCCATTCCTCCTTGCAGATCCTCTCCAGTTCTGTCAGGTTGGATGGTAAACGTTGGTGGACAGCCATTTTTAGGTCTCTCCAGAGATGCTCAATTGGGTTTAAGTCAGGGCTCTGGCTGGGCCATTCAAGAACAGTCACAGAGTTGTTGTGAACTTCGTTATTTTAGCTGTGTGCTTAGGGTCATTGTCTTGTTGGAAGGTAAACCTTCAGCCCAGTCTGAGGTCCTGAGCACTCTGGAGAAGGTTTCCGTCCAGGATATCCCTGTACTTGGCCGCATTCATCTTTCCCTCAATTGCAACCAGTCGTCCTGTCCCTGCAGCTGAAAAACACCCCCACAGCATGATGCTGCCACCACCATGCTTCACTGTTGGGACTGTACTGGACAGGTGATGAGCAGTGCCTGGTTTTCTCCACACATACCACTTAGAATTAAGGCCAAAAAGTTCTATCTGGATCTCATCAGACCAGAGAATCTTATTTCTCACCATCTCACAACTCCATGCGGGCTTTCATGTGTCTTGCACCGAGGAGAGGCTTCCGTCGGGCCACTCTGCAATAAAGCCCCGACTGGTGGAGGGCTGCAGTGATGGTTGACTTTCTACAACTGTCTCCCATCTCCCGACTGCATCTCTGGAGCTCAGCCACACTGATCTTTGGGTTCCTTCTTTACCTCTCTCACCAAGGCTCTTCCCCCCCGATAGCTCAGTTTGGCCGGACAGCCAGCTCTAGGAAGGGTTCTGGTCATCCCAAACGTCTTCCATTTAAGGAATGGAGGCCACTGTGCTCTTGGGAACCTTAAGTGCAGCAGAATTTTTTTTGTAACCTTGGCCAGATCTGTGCCTTGCCACAATTCTGTCTCTGAGCTCTTCAGACAGTTCCTTTGACCTCATGATTCTCATTTGCTCTGACATGCACTGTGAGCTGTAAGGTCTTATATAGACAGGTGTGTGGCTTTCCTAATCAAGTCCAATCAGTATAATCAAACACAGCTGGACTCAAATGAAGGTGTAGAACCATCTCAAGGATGATCAGAAGAAATGGACAGCACCTGAGTTAAATATATGAGTGTCACAGCAAAGGGTCTGAATACTTAGGACCATGTGATATTTCAGTTTTTCTTTTTTAATAAATCTGCAAAAATCTCAACAATTATGTGCTTTTCTGTCAATATGGCGTGCTGTGTGTACATTAATGAGGAAAAAAAATTAACTTAAATGATTTTAGCAAATGGCTGCAATATAACAAAGAGTGAAAAATTTAAGGGGGTCTGAATACTTTCCGTACCCACTGTATATATATGATTATAAAGCATAGTCACCACCTTTGGTCAGGTTTATTTTTCTTTGTTTTATTTTCATGATGGAGCAAGTTTCAAAGCATCTTTCAGTAAAGAGGTATTTTACCACCACAGTAAGTCAAGAACACATGAAAGGAATACTTCACCCAAAAATGAAAATTTGCAGGCCATCCAAGATGAAGATGAGTTTGTTCGTTCATGGCTAGAGATTGCATGACTACAAAAATTAGCAATGGATGCTCTGCAGTGAATGGGTGCCGTCAGAATGAGAGTCCAGACAGCTGATAAAAACATCACAATAATCCACAAGTAATCCACAGCACTCCAGTCCAGCAGTTCACATCACATCACCAAAAGCTGAAACAAATCCAGCATTAAGACGGTTTTAACTCAAATACATTGAGTCCATAATCCATAATAACGCTTCCTGCAGTGAAAACTGTAGTCTCTCACATCAAAATCCAGCCACATATTTGTTTAGAGCTGTGCTTGATCTGTGCAGATTTCTCTCCTGATTCACACCAGAACACTTTTGGCAGAAACGTTATTATGGATTATGGACTCATATTTTCATATTTCATATTTCGATTTGTTTCAGCTTTTGGCTTTGCGAGATGTTAACTGATGGTTTGGAGTGCTGTGGATTACTTGTGGATTATTGTGATGTTTTTATCAGCTGTTTGGACTCTCATTCTGACGGCACCCATTCACTGTAATGCTAAGTTTCTCCAAATCTGATGGCCTGAGGACACTTTCGGCAAATTTTCATTTTTGGGTGAACTATTCCTTTAAGTGCTTTCAACGAGACGGCGCACTTGAATCGATCAAACGTTCGGCTGTGTGTTCACGTTCTGCCGTGGAGTGGGGGTGTGACATTGTTTGTTGTTATTTATAAAAGTGCATACTGTATTTTGATATTGACTGGAATGTGCATTAAATGTGCATTATAATAATAAAATATTGCAATGTCAGAGTCTTATCTTGCGAGTCACAATAGTCTTGCACAACGATGCTTATCTTCCTTATTTTCTAGCTCTTGAGTTCAACCTCAGTGTGCTGAATGCAGTGCTGCACATCAAAGCCGCACAGAGCACGACAAAGAGAGAGATGGAGGGAAGGATAGAGGGAGATGTGTGGGGACGGCAGGATGTGGCTGCATAAGACAGAAAGGGGACAGAGCACAGGAACGAACTGGTTTTTGGTGGGGGGGGTGCATTTTCCTGACTCAGTGCATTTCTGCATTCACAACGGAAGTTTCCAAAAAAACCTGCAGTCGCCCACAACCAAACTGTGTAGTGTAGACAAAATGGCTGTGTAGTTTCTTTTCGATTTTCTTTCCGCTTTAAGAGAGGAAGTCAAAAATCCCTGCTAATGTTTTCTGCTCACCTTTGTGAATCAAACTGATATTACTCTGTGACCCACAGGTCAGATTGGGGGATCTTGTTAGTGAGGGACCATTCGCCCCTGCTGGCAGATGCTGGTATTTCAAAAACCAGTGTTTGTCAATTGCTTTGGCTAATTTTCATCCATAAAATAATAAGTTTCTTGTTCACACCAAATATGAGTTTCTTATTCATTTAAAGGGATAGTTCACCCAAAAATGAAAATGTGATGTTTATCTGCTTACCCCCAGGGCATCCAAGATGTAGGTGACTTTGTTTCTTCAGTAGAACACAAACGAAGATTTTTAACTCAAACCGTTGCAGTCTGTCAGTCATATAATGGAGGTGAATGGTAATCACGGTTTTGAGAGTTAAAAAAACCATACACAAACAAAACCAAATTAAACCCTGCGGCTCGTGACGATACATTGATGTGTAAAGACATGAAACAATCAGTCTGTGCAAGAAACTGAACAGTATTTATATCGTGTTTTACCTCTGATTATTGCATTAGTGCATTACCGCCACCTATCCCTCAAATGGACCATTGACACTCCTAATTGAGATTGTTGATAGAGTGTCAATGGTCCGGGTTAGGGTTAGGGATAGGTGGCGGTAGATAGATTAGTGTTAGGGTTAGGGTTAGGGTTAAATACACCTATCTGTATTTGAGAGATAGGTGGCAGTAATGCACTTATAAGTCTGCGATCTACCATAAAGCAAGAAGAAGAAGAAGACGCGTCATGCCCTGGCTGTTGAGAACATGCTCAGGACAGTTCGGACATTGCGGTGAATCAGAGGTAAAAACAATATAAATACTGTTCAGTTTCTTGCACAGACTGATCATTTCGTGTCTTTACACATCAATGTATCGTCACGAGCCGCAGGGTTTAATTTGGTTTTGTTTTGTTTGTGTGTGTTTTTTTTACTCTCAAAGCAGTGATTCCCATCCACCTCCATTATAAGACTGACAGACTGCAACGGTTTGAGTTAAAAATCTCTGTCTGTGTTCTACTGAAGAAACAAAGTCACCTACATCTTGGATGCCCTGGGGGTAAGCAGATAAACATCACATTTTCATTTTTGGGTGAACTATCCCTTTAAGCAAACTGCTTGTGTTTTGGCACCCATGCAAAAGAGTAAGTCCGCCTGTCTACAATTTGCACAAAAAATCACATGAACATGGCTCAAAACTGACGAGTTGATTCGCATTGAAACTTCTAAACCTTCTTTCATCATGTGAGCCATCACACGCAAAATTATCATTCAATGATCAAAATCTGTCAGAAACACATGTATTCCGGGTGAGTTGTTACATTTTCACAATGGAAAAAATGCCTTTGAAGCAATTTGCACTTGCACTGGCTAGTACGTTTCACAAATAATTACAAAGATATGGTAACACATTGAATTAAACACATTTTGAAGTCGAAAGACTCAAATAGTATTCTCTTGTACAATGTACTCAATCAATCCATTTTTATTTATATAGCACAAAAAAAACTGAAGTTGACAAAAGTGCTTCAAGACAATACTGAAGACACACACTAGTTGCAAGCAATACAGATAATAATGATAGTGAAATAAAGTAAAATGGAATATATAAAGGGGATCATGATCTCTATGAAATTTTTATTTACAACTTTGATTTTTTTTTCCAGTGCAGATGCCATTTGGGATCTTCATTATAGCAGATGCTTTAACAGTAGAATATTTTTTTTTTTGGAGGCTTTTAAAAGAAACAATGAAATACGAGTTTCTCCTTGTGTGCTGCGTTTGGCGTCACAGCTCAGTCACAAGAATGTAGCAAAAAGAGAAGCAAGAAAAGTGTTTCAGTGTGTATAAAGTGCACACATCAGCTTGATGGTGCAATGGCTGGACAAACATGAGCAGTGTTTCACTACCGTAGGGATTTCCACCTCAGGTTCACAAAGATATCTATACCAACCTAAAATTAAAACGATTACAACATTGATCTCTCAGGATTTTCTTCAGATAGATCATGTAGATGCCAGGGCTTCAGATCACTCAATGGTGATTATTGTTCTTACTTCCTGCGTTTTATCATGTGCAGAAATCTCAAACATAACTGCTGATAGAAACCCCCTTGAGAACAGGAGCTAACTGTACGAGGGCTTGTGAACTGAATGTGCTTTAGAATGAGTGTAAGGTCTAGACGCCTACACACTAAACGCTCTCGTACACTCATTATCATACTTTGACACACCTGGTGGTTTCCTTCCACGGCCGCTCACACGGCACCTGAACACGACAGGAAGAAGAACTCTGAGTCTGATGTCACTTCCTCCAACAGCCATGCGCTTCATTTAATGATAGATAGAGAAATAAATATATGGCTAGATAGATAGATAGATAGATAGATAGACAGATAGATAGACAGATAGATAGATAGATAGATAGACAGATAGATAGACAGATAGATAGATAGATAGATAGACAGATAGATAGACAGATAGATAGATAGATAGATAGACAGATAGATAGACAGATAGATAGATAGATAGATAGACAGATAGATAGACAGATAGATAGATAGATAGATAGACAGATAGATAGACAGATAGATAGATAGATAGATAGACAGATAGATAGACAGATAGATAGATAGATAGATAGACAGATAGATAGACAGATAGATAGATAGATAGATAGACAGATAGATAGACAGATAGATAGATAGATAGATAGACAGATAGATAGACAGATAGATAGATAGATAGATAGACAGATAGATAGACAGATAGATAGATAGATAGATAGACAGATAGATAGACAGATAGATAGATAGATAGATAGACAGATAGATAGACAGATAGATAGATAGATAGATAGACAGATAGATAGACAGATAGATAGATAGATAGATAGACAGATAGATAGACAGATAGATAGATAGATAGATAGACAGATAGATAGACAGATAGATAGATAGATAGATAGACAGATAGATAGACAGATAGATAGATAGATAGATAGACAGACAGATAGACAGACAGACAGATAGATAGATAGATAGATAGACTGACAGATAGACATAGATAGATAGATAGACAGACAGACAGACAGACAGACAGATAGATAGATAGATAGATAGATAGATAGATAGATAGATAGATAGATAGATAGA
>NW_015506730.1:46778-91912 GCF_001515645.1 Sinocyclocheilus grahami
AGATAGATAGATAGATAGATAGATAGATAGATAGATAGATAGATAGATAGATAGATAGATAGATAGATAGATAGATAGATAGATATTCAGAGAGATAGATGAATAGTCTGATAGACAGTTCTTGGATCAGTGTGTTATGGCTGATGGTGTTGTAGAGTGTTTGCTGCTGTGTTGTGGGAAGCGGTGAGCGAGAGCGAGAGACGGGGGCGGTAGAGCCTTCTTATTCAGCACTTTTCTAGCGTCTTGGTGGAAGTTTCCAGAAACTTTCTGTCTTTATACACAACCAAATGTTCTCTTTTCTTATTTCTTTCTGTTACTCAGAGAGAAAGAGTGAAAGAGAGAGAGCAACGAGTGGCATGAGAAAGAAAGAAAAACTGATTCCAAGCATCAGCCTTTGTTCCTCTAAAGACCAAGATCAGAGAGACCAAACTGAGCGACAGACAAACACAGTCCTGCCAAAACCTTTAACCAGAACTAAAAGCAGAGGGATGATGAGCTGATCCAGTTTAGACATCTGCTGATCCAGCACCGCGGATGTTAAACCATCAACACGTCCTTCTCACTGAAACCACAGACAATATCTGCTCTGAACAGGCTCTGGAGAATCTGGAGTGAGAAAATATTAAAGATTCAGTGAAAACATCTGTTAAACAGACAGTGATGGTCTAGCAGTTATGCTCTTAAAAATAAAGGTTCTTTATTGGCATCAACGGTTCCACAAAGAACCTTCACCATCCATGGAACCTTTTCATTCCACAAAAGCTTCTTGACGGTGGAAACATGTTCTTTAGATTATTAAAATGTTCTTCACACTGTTCACTAAAACTGGTTCTTCTATGGCATCGCTGTGAAACCCCTCTTTAGGAGCCTTTATATTTAAGAGTCCTGTTGAGATGCAGCAGTGTTTTCCTGAGCTGCATGAGCCAGTGTTTCACTTCTCCACGTCCATCAACAGGTGGCAGAAGAGATCCGCAGAGCTGCCTTCAGCAGAGACTCCGCTGCAGATCTGCTCAAGTGAGCATGAACATTTTTCAGCTGTTTTTAATTTCTGAAGCAGATCTTAGCAGGACAGGGACGTCTACTGGAGGAGATTTGTTTGGAAGCACAATCTCTGGCGTTTCAAAACCGTCACGTTTGCTGCTTGCTCCTCTTCTCTTGGTCTTGATCAGAATCAGAATCAGAAAGAGCTTTATTGCCAAGTATTGCACATACAAGGAATGTGTTATAGTGTCACAAGCTTCCAGTACACGGAGACAACAACAACACACAGATAATAAAAATGAGATGTGAATAAAATACACATGCATAAATAAATATAAACCACAAAAAAAAGAATATTTTCAACATGAAAAGATCATGTTTAGTGTGCATGTAAGCGCGTCTGCTGAGTCACGGTAAGTGAAATCCTCCTTAAAGTGTGCGCCTGCTGAGAAGCGTGGCCCTTCTAACAGGAAGACTGCTGGACGTGGTTACAGTAGACATGTGGTCGGGCTCTTTCTCAACGACTTTAGTCATGCAGACATTCTCCTGCCTTGTAACAATTTCCAGAGAAACTCAAAGGAGCTGGAGACGGGCCAGGTCAAATAGCTGGCAGATTTAATATGGCTTATTTGATACGTGTTATTGAAACACAAGCTCAGACTGCTCAAGTGAGCATGAACATTTTTCAGCTGTTTTTAATTTCTGAAGCAGATCTTAGCAGGACAGGGACGTCTACTGGAGGAGATTTGTTTGGAAGCACAATCTCTGGCGTTTTAAAACCGTCACGTTTGCTGCTTGCTCCTCTTCTCTTGGTCTTGATCAGAATCAGAATCAGAAAGAGCTTTATTGCCAAGTATTGCACATACAAGGAATGTGTTATAGTGTCACAAACTTCCAGTACACGGAGACAACAACAACACACAGATAATAAAAATGAGATGTGAATAAAATACACATGCATAAATAAATATAAACCACAAAAAAAAGAATATTTTCAACATGAAAAGATCATGTTTAGTGTGCATGTAAGCGCGTCTGCTGAGTCACGGTAAGTGAAATCCTCCTTAAAGTGTGCGCCTGCTGAGAAGCGTGGCCCTTCTAACAGGAAGACTGCTGGACGTGGTTACAGTAGACATGTGGTCGGGCTCTTTCTCAACGACTTTAGTCATGCAGACATTCTCCTGCCTTGTAACAATTTCCAGAGAAACTCAAAGGAGCTGGAGACGGGCCAGGTCAAATAGCTGGCAGATTTAATATGGCTTATTTGATACGTGTTATTGAAACACAAGCTCAGATAATGGCGTCTGTTGTAGTAGCTGACTGAAACACAGCTGTCTGGATGTGTTACACTCTTAAAAATAAAGGTGCTTCAAAAGGTTCTTCAAGCAATGCAGTAGAACCATTTTAGGATGCACCATTTTTTAGCATTCAGTCAAAGGTTCTTTAAAGAACCATCTCTTTCTTACCTTTTTATAATCTGAAGAACCTTCTTTCGCCACAAAGAACCTTTTGTGAAGCAGAAAGGTTCTTCAGATGTTAAAGGTTCTTTATGGAACCATTTAGACAAAAAGGTTCTTCTA
This sequence comes from Sinocyclocheilus grahami, assembly GCF_001515645.1. Lineage (NCBI taxonomy): Eukaryota > Metazoa > Chordata > Actinopteri > Cypriniformes > Cyprinidae > Sinocyclocheilus > Sinocyclocheilus grahami. The sequence continues at coordinate 49,340 of NW_015506730.1, forward strand.
TGGCATCACTGTGAAGCACCTTTATGTTTAAGCGTGTACTAAGATGACTGCTGAGTGAAGTTCGAGCAAAGAGGTTAGACGTATAGTACCAATACGGTTCAATAGCCTAATGGGAGAAAGACTGCACATGGCTGGTCCAGCCTGAAATATAAGCATTTTAACACCATGAAACAGCATTTAGGAGATGGTCCATGTCTGATTTTGGCAAATTCGGTTTCCAGAAACAGCTGCCTGGAGGCGTTGAAAAGAAGCCCGCCATCTTAAAAATAAAGGTGCTTCAAAAGGTTCTTCAAGCAATGCAGTAGAACCATTTTAGGATGCACCATTTTTTAGCATTCAGTCAAAGGTTCTTTAAAGAACCATCTCTTTCTTACCTTTTTATAATCTGAAGAACCTTCTTTCGCCACAAAGAACCTTTTGTGAAGCAGAAAGGTTCTTCAGATGTTAAAGGTTCTTTATGGAACCATTTAGACAAAAAGGTTCTTCTATGGCATCGTGAAGCACCTTTATGTTTAAGCGTGTACTAAGATGACTGCTGAGTGAACTTCGAGCAAAGAGGTTAGACGTATAGTACCAATACGGTTCAATAGCCTAATGGGAGAAAGACTGCACATGGCTGGTCCAGCCTGAAATATAAGCATTTTAACACCATGAAACAGCATTTAGGAGATGGTCCATGTCTGATTTTGGCAAATTCGGTTTCCAGAAACAGCTGCCTGGAGGCGTTGAAAAGAAGCCCGCCAAGTAAAAAGACTTTTCTTGAAAGGGATGCAAACATTTATCAAGCAATCACAACACAACCTTAACTAACTAGAAAAGAAAAGAAAAACGAAGCATACGAAGAATCACATGATGAAAAATTGCAGTTCGTTTAATCTCACTTCTAGTAGCGCTGCATTGATTTCCACTCATTCCATTTAAACTCGCAGATAAAACTGACGTGAAATGGCATTTACAGCTCATTCTACATTCACAACTCATTTTTTAGGTTAAACAGGAAAACTCATGATCAGTGGCGTCAGACCGAAATCAAAGGTGTGAGGCAGAGAGTGAGACTGTTTTGCAGGTTGGAATAATGGGCACTGATGAATCACTGAAAGCAAGACCAAGAGCGTGTATTGGGAAAGTCAGTTTTGACTCATGTGGAGTTTAAATGTCTTTGGTAGAGTCTCTCCTGCACATTCAGTGTCATGAAGTCTCGCACCCGCTTGCTTCCAGTCAGATGTATTAAGGCGAATCTCACACTGACTCATGTCATTTCCGGATGCTCTGCACTGCATGCCCAAATTTTTTACATCCGGTAGAGAGGAACAAAGCAATGATTTTGTGGCGTGAAGTAGGTGAGATGTTAGTGGAGCGTCTGCAAGCTTTATTTGGAAGAATTCAACACGCATGCATTGTATCGTCTGTTTTTTTTTGTTCTCCTACAGTATCTGCTGACAACATATATTTGTCTCGAGCAAACTCGGGCTGTTTGTTTGTTTGTTTGTCGAGTTTGTGCAGATGTGGTGAGGACTGAAACCGGCTCTCGCGCCTCTGACAGAAAGTGACGTGAGCGAGGTGGCCTGGATGTAGAGCAGAACTTTCCTCCCACAGGCTCTGATCAGACCTCGCCAAAGGAAAGTCACACATGAGATCTCATTACCATCTCAGCTGCTTCTCCGAGACATCAACGCAATCAAATGGAGATTTTTGTCCTCCCATGTCTGTTCAAACGAAATTAGCTGAAATCAAATGACCTGAATGGCTCTCCACATTCTTTTTCATAGCTCTATATGTGACCCTGGAGCACAAAACCAATCATAAGGGTCAATTTTTTGAAATTGAGATTTATACATCATCTCTAAGCTGAATAAATAAGCTACTAATAAAATGCAAAAAAAACTGAGAATCTGGGGGTTCAAAAAAATCAAAATATTGAGAAAATAATCTTTAAAGTTGTCCAAATTATGTCCTTAGCAATGCATATTACTAATCAAAAATTAAGTTGATATATTTACGGTAGGAAATTTACAAAATATCTTCATGGAACATGATCTTTACTTAATATCCTAATGATTTTTGGCATAAAAGAAAATTGGATAATGAGCACAAAACCAGTCATAAGGGTCAATTTTTTGAAATTGAGATTTATACATCATCTCTAAGCTGAATAAATAAGCTACTAATAAAATGCAAAAAAAACTGAGAATCTGGGGGTTCAAAAAAATCTAAATATTGAGAAAATAATCTTTAAAGTTGTCCAAATTATGTCCTTAGCAATGCATATTACTAATCAAAAATTAAGTTGATATATTTACGGTAGGAAATTTACAAAATATCTTCATGGAACATGATCTTTACTTAATATCCTAATGATTTTTGGCATAAAAGAAAATTGGATAATTTTGACCCATACAATGTATTGTTGGCTATTGCTACAAATATATCCATGCTGCTTATACTTTTAAAAGTAATGCATTACAATATTGCGTTACTCCATAAAAAAAGTAACTAATTATGTTACTTAGTTACTTTTTATGGAAAGTAATGCGTTACTTTTGCGTTATACTTTTTAAATCTGGACAGGGCTTGCTTGTTGGTTTTTAAAATAAAAAAAACTATTTTCGGCAAATATAAAAGCCTTTTCACACCAAAAGTGAAATGAATGCGCCTCAGGCTGAAGGGAAAGTACATTTACGTCCATACAGTAGAATGCAGAAGAAATTTCAACACACTTCAGCAACAAAAAAAGACACACGAATGTTTGTCTAGAGTAATTTGTGCTGATTAGTACGGTTGAACTGGATCATCGAAGGTCAGAAGCAAATAGAATGGGATTAAATACATAAAGGATATTTGTGATGTTTAACATTTAATTATTGCAGGTTTGCGTCATATTCTGAGTTGCATTATTTTTATTCATTTTGAGGAGATCAGTGTTTTTTTTTTTTTTTTTTTAAGTGAGTGAGATGAATTAATGCATATTCATATTTATTTTAGAACTACAGTAACATCTTCTGATTTCTCTCAACATGGGGACAGGAGAGCTGTCAGTCAATAAATTGGGGGGAAAAAAGGAACTCAGATATTCTCTTGTAAATTAAAGAGTAATGCGTTACTTTACTAGTTACTTGAAAAAAAGCAATCTGATTACGTAACTCGCGTTACTTGTAATGCGTTACTGCTTATGACTGCTTTTGTGCTCCAGGGTCCCATATATTTAATTTAATTTAATATTGTAACCATTACCAGATGCCAACTTCCGACTCATTTGTGTCTGTTCTAATGTTTTACATCGGAGATTCAGCTGATGCTTAAATAAAACTCCATTATAACTCTAAAAGAGCAACATCTGAGCTGCAACATAAGCAAAAAGTAACACCGAAGAGCGTTAGCATCATCTCACCTCAACAAACAGCCTACAGTTATGCAAATTGAACATTTTGCATTTTTATTAAATACTCTGTTTACATAATAATGCATTTCACACAGTCATCGTCGTTACATTCATCCCTAGAGTTCCTGAGTTTGTTAGCATTCATACGGTGCTTTCCTCCACACCAGACGCACAACACAAGCACGTGCTCGTGAAGAGATGTTCACGTACATTCACACATGCAGCTTTTTGAGTTCTTGAACGTAGAGCGAAACGTACAGACCCAGCCGAGGCACTAGTGTTGATGTGCTGGTCAAAGTTCACTCGGTATTTCTGTGATGCACCTAAACATCAGTAGAATAATACAGTACATGCAATCAGTGAACGAAAGGGTTCGGTCTGACGCCTCGCACACGTAGTGATGTCTACAAATGTTTAAACACTATGTACAGTATACACAAAAAATATGAATATAAATATTGCAAATATTTAACATGTTACACATATAAATACATTTAAATTATAAATAGTGCTTAAGAAGCGCGGCTTATCGGTTCAGGCCCAGACAAAGTCTCTAGACGTCGTTGCATTTTCTGAGCTTTTGTTGTAGAGGAAAATCTGCCAAATTTGGCAGAATGGATTTGAATATTGTGGCTAAAACGTGAAAGAGCCACTCTTTTTGGTAGCTGAAGGCATTGCCAAATTAGCCAAGAGAGTCTGTGGACATTAGTGGAGTCCTGCTCATCAGAGTATTAAAAACAAGTCCTGAGTGGATCAAAGTGACGCGACTCAAACGAGCAGCCCCAAATCAGTTTGGTCGGGCTTCTGCTGATCACGTGTGACGCAGCGCTCCTAATCCGTCCACCAGAAACATCCCAAAGCCAGAGTCATTCATCTCCAGTTTCCAGTTGTTTAGTGTGCCTTCAACCTGTGATTTGACCATGAGGCGGTTTCCATTTTCCTGAAAGGTCACGACACGCCAACACGTCTGACTGTGAGGCGTTTCTTTGCTCCGCTCAGGCAGCGAGACGGTGCAGGGGAGCTCCACGCTATTGTGTTTATTGTAAAAGCTGACAGTGAATTGGCCAGATGGACACCGTCCAGTGCAGGAAAAATTGAGCTGGACGTACAGGAAGTAGCTTCCGCTTTCGTTGATGGTCAGCACATTCTGGTTTTTCTCATAGCTGTAGAGAGAGCCAATGGTTTGACCCTTTCCATACGCGAAAGGTTCCCACGCCATCACACCTGTTTTGAGTTCACCTGCAGGGCGGAGACAAAGAGACACGCTCAGTCCCAAGACTTTAACAGAGGAAGTCAATGTGCAAAGGATTTTTTTCCCCCCGGGGTCAATACAAGTTCATTACGTTTTAGAATTGTTTGCATTCTTAAAGTTCCAAAATGTGAAATATAACTTACTTTCAGTGGCCCTCAGGTAAACAAAATTCTGCATCTAGAAAAAGGAAGACAGGGGAAACAAAACATCAGATACAGATCTGACGACTCGTGTAAAACCAGAGCCCTGGTCTGATGCATTTCTCAGGAATGCTTTTTGGCTCTGCAGTGCTATTGGGATGCTACATGGTTCGATCCAGATTACAAATATTCTTTGTTTCATTGTAGGTTCTTTTGGCGTTTTGGTTTATTAAAACACCACAACACAGATGCATTTTTTTTCTTCTTCTTCTAAAAACCAATGAATAAAATGTGCTTTGTTGAACTCCTATGGCATGAAGCGGTTCCCTTTATGTAATTTAGTATTTATTTTTAAAAAGTGTTACTCTCTAAAAAATGCTGGGTTGTTCAATCCAACTTTGGGTCCAATATGGACAAACCCAGCTGTTATGTTCAATTTTTACATTAAATTGGGTTAGTCAATACTTAACCCAAAGTTGGGTTGAAACAATTTAGGGTTTGTTATTATTCTAGAATTCGAAACGCTCTATTTGGAACCTTTATCTCTCAAAAGTCCTCAAAGCTCTTATTGTCAACTCATAAAAAGTAAGTACTGAATGATTATCATAATCATATTTCATGGTATGTGCAAATGATTAGCACAACTGTCCAATCATAGTAAAGCCATGGTACACGTACAAACATTCAAATACTATGGGACTATAAATAAGCACATTTGATTTCAATCCATCTACAAACTCACCTTATACGCGTCTCCGGTCCCGTGGAACGGCGCAACCTGCGAGTCCGTAACTCCGTCTGTATGTCCCGTCTTCCGCGCGTTTATCTCGTCCTCGATGTGTTTGGCGAAGTACAGCGCTCCCGCGAGCGTCGCCATAAACATGAGGAAGAGTGCGATCACGGACACGGTGAGGAAGGTGTCCAGACACCGGCTGCGGGAGCGCACGGCGGGCGACTGGCTCTCAACATCTGCGGACATCTCGAGAAACGGCGTGTAAATAAATCGCTGTACATCCACGGCAGGTGCTGCTCTGCTCGAGGGGAGACATCATGAGCGTTATATAGACTGCAGGAGGAGGAACTAGCGGGTTTCCCTTGTCACCTCCTCCTCCACCCACAGGAGAGAGAAAGAGACCCAGACGCGAAGAGGGAGGTTTAGAGAAAAAACGACTAACTTTCCGCTTCTTGCGCTCTTGCGCAAACGGAGGTGGAAAGCGGGAGGAGAGTAAAGTGTGAATTTCTGTGACTGACTCCGTATTCCGCTCGTTATTTCATGGAATATCGATCTACATTTATCCCCTCACTTTAATACTGCATACCATAATGCCTCCTTCACACAGCATTCTTTGTAAGACATTTGTATATACCTGGTATATTTGTGTGCACACTTACACCGCCAAATAAAGAGCTCGATTCGGATTTAGTTTACAAAACATGACTCAGACTGAAGCTGCCAAGGGCCTATATATAGGAGATGCTAAACTCTGAAATATGCTGAATATTGTAATTAATTTCTAAGGAAACATTTTGACGTTTAAGTGTTAGTTTTGGACCTGATTCCAAGAAAAGTCTGACAGCACAAGCATGTGAGTTAAGGGAAAGTGAGTTATTTGTAAATGTTGGAGTCGATGTTTTCTCGCAAGCCATGGTTTTTCTCACGGCCTTTGAGCAAATCTCTTTTGTTCCAGATCGGCGTCTGGATTTTGTGTTGCTTGATGCCAAATCGAGATTCGAACCGTTTTCAGTATTCAAGAAAAACTATACTAAATAACCGGACACAGAAATGTACGATTTATGTAATCAAAAGAACTTCGGCCTTCCAGTCTTACATTTCTGCTTTAGCATTAATATTTTATATTAAAATAACGGTAACACTACTTGAAGGGGTGTGCATAAGACTGACATGACACCTTCATAATCATGACATGACACGTGCATGTTTATGACAACTGTCATTAAGTGCCATTCGCTCAGTTATGTCATTTTTAATGCAAATATGACATTATTTGACCTAACCCTAACCTAACCCTACCCCTACCCTTACCCCTAACCATAGCCCATAACAAAGACATCTCAAACAATGTCATCTTGGCATTAAAAATGACATAACTGAGCGAATGACACTTAATGACAGTTGTCATAAACATGCACGTGTCATGTCATGATTATGAAGGTGTCATGTCAGTCTTATGCACACCGCTTCAAGTAAAGTGTAACCAAAATAACTTCTGGTATGCACTGTCCAAAGCATTTCAGTGTTGGTCAAGAGATTGGACATTTACTCAAATGGGTTCATGAATAATTGACGACCTACAATTTCTTTAAGGAAATAATGGGTGCATTTTTAACAGATGTTTGAGTAAAAGCACATGTTCCTCCTTAAACAGTGTTTTAAAGGCATGCACATATTTCATTTTGACCATTTCCTGATGTCCATTTGTGTGTGATTTCAAAGTATTTTCTGCATAGGCCAATGGAATTGTTCTGCATTTGAAAGTTGATTCAACATGATTTTGCTTTGTATACTGTTCTAAAAATAGATCCCTGTGTCTGGAAGGGGAAAGGTGTGATTGTGTCACCTGCATGTGAAAACCTGTGCACCCGAGCCTGAGCGTCTACAGGAAGTGATGTCATCCGCACAGGTGTAGCCGCAGCTTTACGTCACTTTCTCAGATCCCTGTTTACTCCTGTCACTTCCTGTATGGCATCACTGTTCTGTTCGACAATACCCGTTTTCTTATCTTCATAGATCTGAGTGTGAGTGTTTGTAGACAGGACAGCTATTGCAGTGCTCTCTCTTGTGTGCTTTAGTGAGTTATTGAATCTGTTTCTGTAATACATTCATCACATGAGGGCTTTGATCTCCTTGATTTCTGTCAGCTTCCCCTTTGAAAGTGCCTCTGCAGCGCTTCCTGAATGCGGACGGGTCTTTTCGCTTTATTTTCCAGACCCGTGATCAGACTTTACTTTGGGGAAAAGTAAACAAGACACATTCTGGAAACCCCAGCTTTTCTAAAATTAAAAACAGACATCCAGCCGCCCGTCCATCAGAAACTATGAGTTAGTAGTTCATTTGTTTCACATTTATCAGGATTTTCGAAGCTCAGTCAGTTCATCTCAGCCTTATTTATCTGTTTTGTAGGTTACTTTGGCTTAAATGGCAACCATCCATGCATTTGATCTCCATTGTCTCTTATTTTCCCACACCGAAGTAGGCAACCCTACACAAAGAGAAGTTTTCCAAATAATGGCTGAGGTCGTAGCCGTGGGAACATATTTTATCTTGGGGGCAGGGCTTGATGTTGCAGAGCGGGGCCACGGTGAGGGATTTTAGCCAAAATCCTAATATTAAACAGCCCAAACACTTATATACTGCAGAGGAACATACAAATGAATGAAGACTGAAGTTATATGAGAACCAATTTATAGCAAAGAGAAGTTTTCCAAATAATGGCTGAGGTCGTAGCCGTGGGAACATATTTTATCTGGGGGCGGGGCTTGATGTTGCAGAGCGGGGCCACGGTGAGGGATTTTAGCCAAAATCCTAATATTAAACAGCCCAAACACTTATATACTGCAGAGGAACATACAAATGAATGAAGACTGAAGTTATATGAGAACCAATTTATATTTGTGCTTTTGTGATTTTAGTTCTAAAAATTTTTTTCTTTACTATTTCTATTATTTAGGGGGATTTTACTAAATATTAACATCGCTGATTGGCCGAATTTTTGGTCAGTGCGCGCACTCTGCACTTTGGCGAATTCTCTAATCAGACACAACAGTTTCTGCAGTGTGTACATGCAAAAGTGCAGATGTACATGCGATGTAAATAAGAGATTCATTCATCATACACTGCAGGCAGCTTCACTTATTATAACTGGGGCTTTTTTTTAGAGCGCTTACACTCGTGCTAGGCTGAATTTATTGATAGCCTAATGTTCTTTGATAATGTAAATGTACTTTGCTCGCTGTACAATTGATACGTTTGAATAAATGTGAACATGCGGCGTTATAATTAAACTTAAAATGTCTTTTTATTAAACATGTGATCAGATTAAATACAAATTCAGTCTATTTTACACTATTTTATGACATAACATGGTACTTGCCTAAAACGTTATGATGTGCGTCGTTAATAGATTGCTTTAGGCTACAGTGGCTTGAGCGCGTTTGAGACTCATAACGGGCTCATAAATAGGACGAGAAAGTGAATGGTTTTTTTACACGTTGGAATCTAAAATTACGGTAAAATCGCGTGAACATCACATGAAATTCTGTCAGCGAGGGGGAGTTGAAAGGACAAGCAAGAAAAATACAGCCGCACTATATATCTGGTCATTTTAATATGTAATTAATCACAACACTATCACAAAAATTAAGTTGAGTTACTCATCATTTACATTCCCGGAACGCTTCCACCAAAGTCATGCTAGTATAAATGAGATCAGATTATACTGCATTCCAGGTATGGATCTCGCTGGGTATGATTTAGCCAGTACATACACTGACGGTCAGTCAGGGGAAGTCTGAGTTTCCCCTAAAGGTCACACACACTGCTGCCGAGCACTTACGTCATGCGTGTTTAGGGATTTCGCAGGGCTTCGTCTCAGAATGGAGAAGTTACTGTTTCACAAAAACAGACTACAAAGCAGTCCGGACTTCAAACATGAGCTTTTGTTCCTCTTTTCCTCTTGCATTGCAATTGCATTGTAAATGACATCAGAGATATTATTGTGATAATTGCTGATAAATGTAAACTTTGGCAAAATGAAAAAAACAAGTGGGGAAGTTAGAGATCCTGTTAGGGTGCTAATGTGCATGAAAATGTTATGAGATGTTGCACATTTTGGGGAATTCAGTGGTCGAGTAGAAATGGGTTAGTGGTGTGCGGGTGGAAAACCTTCCACACTTAGTGCTGCTATTTTTAGGTCTGTCATATGGCTACATCAGCACGCGCCTGCGAGGCTGTGAGTTTGGCAGTAAACAGGACAAACATTAAATAGGGCCAGATTTATCCAAAATGTGATGTCACAGAGGAGTCATGCAAAACACTGACCAATCAGAGCATCTGACATTAATTTTAGTCTGACTGAAAGGAGTGAACTTGTCAGGAAATCGCTTCCAGATTTCACAATTGTGTATTTATGTTGAAATGTGTCCCGGCACTACTGTAAAAAAAAAAAACGATGTGGGAGTGTTGAGTTATGCTGCATGTGCTTGTGCATCATAACGTCCCACACCTCTCCGTCTTGTGTCCTTCCTTTGCCTGTATGTGACGTTGGAGCAGTTCGGAGAGTTTTATGGGGTTTATGGGTTGCAGATCTTAAACTGCAAATGAGCAGCACGAGTAATAAACCCTTGAGCTGAATGTTTAAAGCTGACAATTTGAGTACTGTGTGCATTTGTGACACTGTAAGTGGAAAACACTAAAATAACATCACTATTATGCTATTATTGATAGCATAACAGGGAAAGTAGTTCATCAGTAGTTGTTAGTGTTAAATGTCATGTTTTGGGGGGACTCGCAGTGTTTCCCATTCATTAACTAGACTGTATTACATACATACATATGCATACATAATTTGCACATTTGCATAATTTTCAACATTTTAATGGGCAAATGTTTACAGTATTTCATTAAATTAGTAATGTTTGTAAACCTGTTTTCACAGAAGCTGGAGTTTTCCGCCAAAATAAAAGCTCAAGGGTTTATCTCTTGCAAGCATGGCCTAAAATTAACAGACGCGCACAGAGAAAATACTGTACAGGTACAGCAAGCTCACTGTTCGGAAGAAAAATATAAATATTGGGGTTGAGGCTTACATGAATGTATTTCTGAAGGGAACTGACTTCACAAAAGTTTCGATGGCATTTTTCCCCTCTTATCACTGCTGATCCATAAGCGCCACCTGCTGTCAGAGAGTGAATTTGCATTCTCGTTCAGCCTGCTGTTTTTGTTTCATGCAGGTTTTATCTTTGTATCTTTGTTTGTGTCGTGATTAAAATGCAGTGGAATGCAATGCATTTTTTTGCAACAGTTTAATGGCAAATAAAAATATTTATGGCCACCAGCCACTGGCAGATGTGAAAGTTAGTTTTAGGCCCTGCTTGCAAGTGTAGAAATGAGGACAAAAGTATTGCAATTTCCCTACAGTAGAGTAAGGTCAAATAATATATTTTTCATTTATTTCACAGTGCAATTGTTTTACAATATAACTGTCATAGGAATAATAATATAAAATTATTATTATTATTATTATTATTGTTTTATTCTAATTAGTTTGGCTTCCAAATTCACCAGTGAGAGTGAGACTATATCACAACTAAAAAGAGGGTTGAGTCTCCTTTGAATTTCAAGAACAAGTACATTCACCAGCTTTTATCTTTTACTTTGCACACTGAACCTGTGTTGGAGCTCTTAATTTTGAACTCTCAAAGTGCACCAGATTTATGAATTTAACTTTAAAATGTACTTAAAATCCCCCCCTAGAGGGATCGAGGTCCACCCAACACAGTCTCACAAAATCCTGTGGAAAACACTGGATTCGTATAAGGGTCTTGTGAGAATATCCTGCCTGCCAGCTGCAGTGAATCACAGCCTGCTTATGCCAAAAATATGTTCCTCAGAGGAAAGGAGAGTTGGGTGTGGAGGAAGGTGTAGTGACATTTAGGCCACATAGCAACCTCATGCGTATTTTACTACAGAGGGAACAAGTGGGGAACTCCACTTAACATAGATAGGCACACTGAAAGGCAGTGCATTCAAGTGCAGGTGTTAATATTATTGATGCATCCGTTCAACCACGCTTTCCGTGTGTGTGCTATCCAGTCTATATATATATATATATATACTGTATATATACGGGGTTGGGATGGTTACTTTTAAAATGTATTCCGTTACAGTTACAAATTACTTCATTAAAAAAGTATTCAGTAACGTAATCCAAGTACCTCAATATATAATGTAATCTGATTACTTTTGGATTACTTCAAGTTACATATGTAAATAAGTCAAAAAAGCAATATCTAAGTACTTTCCCGACATGAAAACGTTTTTCACAGCAGGAAGCATCGTAATTACTGTAGCAGCGTCTCAGTAAACCCGCGTTTGAGGAGCATAATTGTAGACGGGTGTTATTTGCGCACGCACCAGCAGGTGGCTCACGTGAGTCAACATGAGTGTCAACAGAACCAGGAACTGTGCAGCGCTACATATATAACGGATTACTGTTTCTAGATTTTTGTATCCTGATTATGTAACGCCGTTACATGTATTCCGTTACTCCTCAACCCTATAGATAGATAGATAGATAGATAGATAGATAGATAGATAGATAGATAGATAGATAGATAGAAAATTGTGCTTGAAAACACCAGTGAAGTCACGTTGCTCACATCCCTATTTGCACGTCTGTATGACTGCATGCATTGAGCTGCTGCAGCGTATATAGACATGAATATGCATGCATGAATGGGTGAACTTCATAAAGCGATTGGCTTTATATTCTTTGAGCTGTTCAATCGGAAACAAGTACAGTCAAGTAAGCACATTCCTGACCATTAAAGAATCAGCCTCTGGAAACTACAATCTGATCATGGCTGTTAAATGTGCTCAGATCTTCCCTCACATTTGTAGCTGAGTGTTCTGCATTGTTATTTGTTTTCCAGATAAAGTCGGGTGTGTGCTAATCCAAAAGACTCAAATGGGAGCTCCACCAGTGCTTTTGGCTGGTTTTCCCTCTTCTGTCACTGAATTGAGTTCATAAGAACCTGAGCAGTGAGTCAGACGGCTGGACTTCACTCATGACTCACTCAAAATCAATGCCCAGAGTCTGCAAGATCCAGATCAGATCTGCGTCTCCATGGCTGTGTTTGGACAGAAACACTAGCTCAACACTTACTGAATATATCTTTTTTTTTATTTAGCAGACACTTTAAACAAACGTGAGTTATAAATGAGTAATAAAGCAAGATTCATCCTGAAGCAACTGGTAGTTTTGACGTGATGTAACTCCAGCCTGGAGGCAAAACAAAGCTTTCCTCTGCTGCCCGCCAGTTATTTTTACCAGGATTGTGGTAAGCACTAATGTACTGAGACCGTGATATTAAAAGACCTAATTCAGTATACACCTTATTGATAATGCACATTGTATATAGACGGACAAATGAACCCAGAATATGAGCAGCATTTTATTTTGTATTTTTATTTATTTTATTTTTTTGTGTGAAAAAAAATGTGACTCAACCAAATCCAGTCTTCTATATCACATGAATAAAAACTATGCATAACATGTAAAGTGCTGTAATGCAAAGTTTCAAAATGCCTATTATTATCATTTTTTTAATCAGTGAGTGAAATAGTAGGCATTATTCCTAACAGTAGTGTGCTACTGTATATTGATGTCACGTGATCTCAAGATTGTTGATTTGGACTGTCTGTTCAAATAATGAGTGGCAATAAAGTGGAAATGGAAGGTCAAGCACATTGCACTGTGGGATAATCTAGATACTCTGGTCATATGGTGTGCTCAAGTCATGTCAGAAAGATTGTATTTACAACATGAACGGCACCACAAAGTTGTAAATAAGAGTGAAAATCTGTTCTTGCTTTTAAGCCCTGAGTTTGAGTTAGGGGTGTCAATGAAAAAAAAAACATTTCGGATGAAATTATTGTTTTCATCTTCATTATTATTATTTATACAGCACTTTTCTGTGTACTCAAAGCACTTTACATGGAAGAGGGAATCTCATCCACCAGCAGTGTGCAGCATCCACCTGGATGATGCGACGGCAGCCATAGTGCACCAGAACACCCACCACACACCAGCTACAGGTGGAGAGGAGACAGTCAACAGATACAGTATGGGGATGGTTAGGAGGCCATGATGGTCAGAGGCCAGTGGGTGAATTTGGTCAAGATGCTGAGGTCACACCTCTACACTAAAGACATCCTGGGATTTTTAATGACCACAGAGAGTCAGAACCTCAGTTTAACGTCTCATCCGAAGGACGGTGCTTTTTACAGCATAGTGTCCCCATCACTATACTGGGGCATTAGGACCCACACAGACCACAGGGTGAGCACCCCCTGCTGGCCTCACTAACACCTCTTCCAGCAGCAACCTAGTTTTCCCAGGAGGTCTCCCGTCCAAGTACTGATCAGCTCAACCCTGCTTAGCTTCAGTGGAAGACCAGTCTTGGGCTGCAGGGTGACTTGAGCGCTTCTTATAATTGTGACTTGCTAATTCAAACTTTCTAGGAAGACTTGAACACAGCGCGATATCATGAGATCCCAGGATTCTTTGCATGATGTACAATGTAAAAAATAAATGAATAAAAAAATAAAGTTGTAAATAAAATAGTATTGGAATATGTTTTTTAAAAGAAAATACTATTTGATTTTTATTTATTTATTTTTTACTTAAAAATGTAATGCTTTTTTAATTGTTACGCAATGTTTCTTTGTAATTCGTTGTGGAATTTCGGAGTTAAAATTATTTTTTGTTAAATGTACAAACTGAATTGTGCAGCAGCAGTAAGACTAGTGTGATTTTATTTATAATGATGTAAGAGCTGTGAGGAATTCCTAGCACGAATCACCATGTGCTCTGTCATATTTATTTCCATAGAAAGCAACGCTTTTGGATTGATGGATCAGGGCGTTTAATTTCAGATGAAATAATCAGAATAAAGGGCAACCGTGGAGTCATGTGTCATAAGCTCTGCTCTGAACTGCATATGACTGTATTTTATCATCGTATAGCTTCAGAGAGAATGACTAACCTCAAGCGATCCTCCAGAGACGAACATGAAGCGCCAGTTGAAACTTGAATTCTCGTTGCAGCATGAATGACATACAGTGGTGAAATCTTTCACAATCACAACAGAAAATCTAAATAGCCTACTGCCCTGAAATCAATAGCAGAATGGCAGCGCCATCCTCTCAGTATGGCGGATAAACAAAGCAGTTTCCCAGAGCTCAACGTGGCGTGACGTCACCTTCACATTCTCTATCCACCTTTTTCTTCCCGTAAAAATGGACGCGGCCATTTGTAAATTCTATGGGTCTAGCTTCCGGTCTCATCCGCGTCCAGCTATTTTTAGCTGTACAGAACCGGTCGTTTTGCTGCTTGATACTGAAAATTGGCGTGTCTTACCATATTATTTGAACGTATTGTCTTAATTACGAACACACTGGTTTATAATTCAAACAGTTTTACCGTTTACTGCATGTTGTTATCCTTCTCGTTATTTACCTATAGTGGCTAATGAACCAGAAGTTTTGACCATAGGCTTATTTCCGCGTTGAAGAAAAAGGTGGATACTATGGGCGAATTCCAGACGGCTTTTTTGTGCCCTTCAAGGGCACTTCGGGAAGGGGACGCCATTTGTAGGGACGTTCCCAACGAAAGTGAACAACTGAATCCCTTCATGAAGGCCCTTCTAGAAGTCTGTTAGTGAAGGGAACATGCGACGCTCACTTCACGGAAGTGATTTCCATTTGTGATCATGTGCTCTTCGGTTAGGAGATCTTGCGATGCATTTTAAAGCAAAGTTGGGGTTGATTTCGACGTCACATATAAACGTAATAGGCTAATTAAATTTGTCTATTTTAATGGAATACAAAATAATATTCGTCAGTGATAGAGATATGATTTAAGACTGTAGTGTAAGAAAGTTTAAGCAAGTTTAGTTTGAAAAAATAGTAATTAATAGTAAATATGACAAAATCAGACAATATTTGAATAAAATAATAATTATTATTTGCTGCACGCTCGCATCGCATTGTCAAGGTAATATTTGGTCAGTCATTCCCTTCTCCAAGGGAGTTCCAAACGCTTATTTGAGACATATGGCCTACACCCTTCAAAGAACACACTTCAAGGGCTCTGCCCTTCGAAGGGAGTAGGGCATAGGGATGCTCACTTCTGTTTGGAATTTGCCCTTTTAAAGAGAAAGTTCACATTTTAACCCGATGGGTAACTTTTAAAGCCGTTTAAAATACACTGCAATATAATGAAATATCTGTGAATTATATGTTGCCTGGGAAAAAAAATATTTAATCAAAAAAGGTAGTGTAGTTACAACATTTACCAGCAGAGGCAACCGGACTCTCAATGAGTCTGTTCTTTTATGTGTGTCATGATTAACCGTAATTATTTTGCATTTGGCCCATTGTAAGTTTGCTTACCACTCACTCATATCTGAAAGTATACAACTCTAAATCAAACTTCCAAATTCTGGCCAAAACATATTTTGATAATTCTGTTAAGCCAAGTTTTAACACAACCTTTGCAGCCAAACATTAGAAGGGCTGCAAAATGTAATGCTTCATCGTTGATGCTCAAGATGCTGTCTACCTGTTCACCAGCTGAACCTTGACCTCCTGGTCAACACAGTGCTCATCAGAGATCTTGAATGAGACATTTAGGCAGATTAGCTGAGGAAAAGTTTGGACAACATCTGTTTGCTTTTGTCTGTTTTATTTTGATTAAAAAACTTTTCTTATCTTTTTACATGAACCACTCTCAGAGAGAGAGAAAGACTGAAAGAGACAGAGTGAGAAAAAGACCGAAAGAGGAGACAGTGTCATCAGTTCATCTACATATTCTTTAAGACTTTTTTCAACCATAAACTCGTAAGTGAAAGAGAAGCATGTCGAGAGACGTTATGTCTCTCAGTTCTTATTTACAGGAAGTTGCCGTTAAAAGCCCGCCGTTAAACGTCACGTCCTCGATCAACCTACTTAAACACAGGAAGGGGGCGGAGCATTGAGTCAGCATTCTCCAAACCCAACAACATGATCGGTCAGTGTTTTGAACACCAAAGCAGATGATTGGATTGCGTCCAGACAGGTGGCACAAAAGCTCATTTTTGTTCTTTTAGCCACCATGCTGCTCAAAAACAACAGTCTAGTTGATTTGCTTGACATGTTGAACTCGTGACTCTTAACCTTTGATCTCTGTGATGGTGAGAGCGTGATCCCGACAGTAGCTGCTCCCCAAGAGTGTAAATGTGTGATTTTTTTCTTTTTTTGGCATGTATAAGAGCTGCGGTCTCTGGTGTAAGTGTTATCACATTCTGATAAAGGTCTGACACTCATACACCACACCACCCTGAATGAAAGAAATCCCACTGGAAAGCCAGCTTCAACCAGCCTAAGGTGGTTTTCAGATGGTCTCCCATCCAAAACCAGCAAAACGGACCAGTTGGGCCAGGCCAGGAGACCAGATATCCACCTCAGGATGGTTTAAACTGGTTTTCTCAGCGGGGAAGAGATGGAGGATGGACGAATGGAGGAAAAAATACCCGATAAGAAGATTTCTTCTCAGAAAGGACAAACAGATGTGCTTGGATGGCAGTGAGATGAGCAGGGTGGGTGTTCGGGTGACCAGGAGACAGAGACGTGGAGGAGGAAGCCAGCATTGCCATCATCATCATCATCATCTCAACAGGAATCTCCCAAGGCTTTCAGCGCACCGCTCCTTCTGGGAGATCCCAGGACACACGATACACTGAAAGTAGCTTCATACTAATGCGAGAATCTCACGGAAACACGTCCGGCTCATATTTCACTACAAAAACAAGTGAAATCAGAACTCAGATCAAGTCCTACTTGAGATTTTGGGGTGACCTACAACCAGACACATGAGATTCGCCCAGACGTTAATTGCGATGATGATGATGGTGATGTTGAAGACGTCCACCCTCATTGTCCTCCTCCAGATCTACGTGTCCTGGTCACCAGCGCCCTAGTCACAGACTCGTCACCAGTTGCATCTGTCCGTCGCCTTCCCCCTGCGAGGGCTGCAGTCCCGGCCGAGCCTCGTCGTTGGTCCTGCGAGGCGGAGGCTGGTAAAAGGCCGAGATGTGCGCTTGGCGTCCTGCGCTGAAGTACAGCTCATCCGGTGGAAGGGTGGGATGAGGCTCTGCCCCCAGCACCTCGGGACTGCTGTCGGGATAAGACGAATCACGATCCCGCGCGTACAGGGAGGCGGAGTCCGGTCCGGACCCACCCACGCCGTCCGTGATTTCGGCCGAGAAGCTCTCCGAGTCCTCCTCGCTCTGGTAGAACACAGACTGGGCGTGCTCCAGGAGGCGGGGCTTATCCAGCAGGCGGGGTTTATCGGGTAGGCGGGGCTTGTCTGGGAGGCGTGGCTTTTCCAGCGCTTTGTACAGCAGCTCCTCCTCGTCCTGTGGAGGCGGCGGAGGTGGGCGGGGCAAGGGCCGTTGCGGAGGCTCTCGGTGACTTGTCGACGTGGCGTAGTCCTGCCGGTGCATCGTGGAATTCGGTCCATTGCCGTAGCGATCGGTGGAAGGCCGCAGGTTGCTCTGAACCAGCTCGGATATGATCATCTTCTCCAATGCCGCCGCATCGGAAAGGTTCCGCCTCAAACCGCCAGCAGACTCCGCCCCTCTAGGCGTCAAAAGGGCGGGGCTGACTTCTCCGGACACACCCCCGGATCCCACAGGAGCGCCCCCCAGCAGATCCGAACTCCCTCCGTGAAGCGAGTAGCTGTTGTTGTAATTTCCGTTGAGCCGGACTCCCTCCAGTCCACACGACTCACGGCTGCGCGATAGTGTGCCCTCTACAGTACAGAGAGAGAAATGCGCAATTAAACAGCAGCTGAATTAAATGCTTGTAAAATTTGAATTCAGATCCATCTGGAAATGTTTCAGTTTAAAAAGCCAAACTGGATTTCAAGGCCATTTTTTTTTTCAGGTGACACTTTTTAGTTAATGTGGCATTGATATGTAATTGATTCTGAGTGAGCTAGTGGTTTCAGGAGCTGCATATGCATGAATGTGTGCATATAGTGATGCTTTTGGCGTTTACGTTCTCTCATGCATGTGATGAACATGAACATTCACTCTTTCCACAAAAAGTCTGACTGATGTCATGCCACTTGCCAGTTTGCTCACAGTAAATGGGAATAACTTTAAAATTAACGATTTGCTCTCCCTCATGTCATTCCAAACCCATCACTGGACAGAGTCCCCCAGTTCTGCTAACTTTATTTAATAGCCCACAGATGTCCCTTTTATTCATGTTATTAATACAGTTCTGTAGAAACTGACATCTTAAGCATTGGAAAAGCTGATGTCTGATCCAGTCATTGTGACGTAAATGTGGTACTGTATAAATGAGACATTAGCATTTATGTTTTATGATTGCTTTGAATAACTGAATAGACACAGCAGGGAGGTGAAAATGAAGGAGCAGCATGGAAATGAAAGAAACACAGACAGATAGAGAGTGAGAACACATGTCCATACTTGAGTTTCTGAACGTGCCTGTAAATCAATTCATAAAGAGACAGAACAGAGAGAGCATGACAGAAGAGAGGAGAAACACGGGAAAAACAAGTGAATACAGATACACACATCTAAATCACACAAAACAGTGCTTTTTATCACACACACTGACCAGTGGCGTTGAAAACTGCTGGTGAGGGGGGGTTGAATGTTTCAGCCAATAGGGTGTTGTAAGGGGAGGAGCCAGAGTGGGTCTGTAGCATTGGATTGGCTAGGAGGTGATTACCCATAGTGCCTGAGGAGAAACAGCACGATCCTTACACAGGTGCAGGGATACATTACAGCTGTGTGAGTTGATATGGGTCGCTCTCAGAAAATGGTGCTCTTAGGGTGTGAATTTCAGGGAAAACATTCTAACAAAACAAAACAATTGTGTACTTTGTGGGGGAAAAAATGTATATGAAATGTTCATATAAAAGAGAGCAACAATGTATCCTGATAGAGGATTAAGTGTTTTTTAATATATATATTTTATATACTTTTTTATTACTAATACTTTTTGATATAATTATTTATTAAATACATTACAATTTTAAAATGTGAAAATGTATCCACAAATAGAAAAGGTCGTAGCGCCAAACACTCATCCAAAAATCCAGTAGGCAAATAACATAAGGTGTGTAGATTTAAAAAATACAATGATACAAAGATGAAAGAGATCCGCACTCGTCCAGATTCAGCCCAAAAGGCTTATTTCATTTATTGCTCAGAGGTCACAAAAATATGTACAAAAAAGTGCAAAAGTGCAAAACTTTTTTTGCACATATTTCTGTGACCTCTGAGCAATAAATGAAATAAGCCTTTTGGGCTGAATCTGGAAAATGTATCCATATTTCAATATTTACAATTTACTTTTATTCATATTATTTTATAATTTGTTATTACTAATGTTTATTTATTATATATATATTTGTTCATTCTATTTGTTTTTGTTTTAAAAGAAATGGTCATATTTTCACATTTTTTTAAATCAAAGGTTTTTATTTATATTTGTATATACTTTACTATTAGAACATTTTTATTCTTGATCATT
The DNA here is from genome assembly GCF_001515645.1 of Sinocyclocheilus grahami. Taxonomy (NCBI): domain Eukaryota; kingdom Metazoa; phylum Chordata; class Actinopteri; order Cypriniformes; family Cyprinidae; genus Sinocyclocheilus; species Sinocyclocheilus grahami. Next base: position 69,463 of record NW_015506730.1, read on the forward strand.
ACTAACAATTCTTCTTATTAACTTTATTACTAATAATATTTTTATTTTTAAAATAAAGTAGACATTTTAGAATATTTTTCTGCGTATAATACATGTATTAAAATCTATTAATAATGTATACACAGAAAATGATTTCAAAACATTTAATACATTTTTTAAAATTCTTTATTTTTAGTAATATTTTACAAAAGCAAAATGTCGATTTTTCTATATAACTAATTAAAATGAAATGATGATTAGCGAGGGGCGTTTCACGCTGGATGGGTGTGTATGTCACCTCGGGTGAGTGTGGGTGTGTTGTTGATCTCAGCTGCCATGAAGGACGATTCTGTCTGCCGTCGAACAGTGTCGTTCCACATCCTCCGGATACGGCTCTGAACACACACACACACACACATACACACCCAACATTTGTAAACTGCATACACTTAACACGGACAGAAATCAAACAGATTACAAAAACTTACACTTCATTTCATTTTAGTTAGTTGCTAAGGCAACATGTCTAATTTTCATGAAATTACTACATGTTAAAAAAATATAATAAAAATGCCTATTGAGATTAAATTACTACATGTGAAACTAAAATAAATAAATAAAAACTAAATCATTTAAAAAAACAAAAAAAAAAGCTAATAAAATCACCTGTTAAATTAAATTACTACAGCTAAAACAAATAAAAATGAATAAAAGCTAAATAGACGCGGTTAAAAAAACCTGAATCGAATGAAACGCTGATTAGATTAAAAGAACTACAACTAAAACAAACAAACTAAACAGATATGCTTAAAATAAACAAAAACGAATAAAACACTTATTAAATTAAAATAGCTACAACTAAAACATGACACATAAAAATGAATAAAAACGAAATGCATGTTTAAAAAAACTAATAAAAAACGGAAAACACAATGAAATTAATAAAACTTTAACTAAAAAGAAAGCGAAAAATCGAAAAACAAATATAATCTAAAAATAAAAACAAAAGCTAATTCTAAATAAGGCTAAAATAAAAGTGTCATCTGCGTTTGTGTAAAACCTGATTTTGTAAAATAAACAAACAAACAAACAGGCAATTTAAACAATAAATACATCTTAAACAGTTTGGTCTTTTTTTGTTGTGGTCAGTTTGAGTGCATGAAATTAATATTCCTCTAAACAGATAGCTTCAAAAATGTCCAGTCCCATCAGGATTTCACCGTTTTCAGCTGAGCACAGGAAACTCGACTCGGTGTCAGACAGCAGGAAATCAACAGCAACCCTTCACTCACAGCAACAGGTTTCCTGTAAATAGTATGTGCTGTAGCCGAGGCTACAGGACAAACCCCGTGTGACCCCTGACCCCTGCATTCTCACTTGATGTTGTCGAATCGGCTGGAGTCTGGCTTCAGGACGGTGGAGTGGCGCAGCATGCGGTGGATGGTGATGACCAGCGACTAAAAACACTGAAAAACATTTGTAAACTGCATACACTTAACACGGACAGAAATCAAACAGATTACAAAAACTTACACTTCATTTCATTTTAGTTAGTTGCTAAGGCAACATGTCTAATTTTCATGAAATTACTACATGTTAAAAAAATATAATAAAAATACCTATTGAGATTAAATTACTACATGTGAAACTAAAATAAATAAATAAAAACTAAATCATTTAAAAAAACAAAAAAAAAGCTAATAAAATCACCTGTTAAATTAAATTACTACAGCTAAAACAAATAAAAATGAATAAAAGCTAAATAGACGTGGTTAAAAAAACCTGAATCGAATGAAACGCTGATTAGATTAAAAGAACTACAACTAAAACAAACAAACTAAACAGATATGCTTAAAATAAACAAAAACGAATAAAACACTTATTAAATTAAAATAGCTACAACTAAAACATGACACATAAAAATGAATAAAAATGAAATGCATGTTTAAAAAAAACTAATAAAAAACGGAAAACACAATGAAATTAATAAAACTTTAACTAAAAAGAAAGCGAAAAATCGAAAAACAAATATAATCTAAAAATAAAAACAAAAGCTAATTCTAAATAAGGCTAAAATAAAAGAGTCATCTGCGTTTGTGTAAAACCTGATTTTGTAAAATAAACAAACAAACAAACAAACAAACAAACAGGCAATTTAAACAATAAATACATCTTAAACAGTTTGGTCTTTTTTTGTTGTGGTCAGTTTGAGTGCATGAAATTAACATTCCTCTAAACAGATAGCTTCAAAAATGTCCATTTTTATTATTATTATTATTTTATGTGTTTTGTCAATAATCTGTAAATATTATCTGTGCATTTAGTATTCACTTAAATCAGTTGAGTTTCTGCTATATAACACCTGCAGAAATAAGAAAAACGATGCAAGTTTGCAATAATTGTGATGATTTGAAACGCTCTGCATGAGAAGCGACTCCACAAGCTGAGCACAGGAAACTCGACTCGGTGTCAGACAGCAGGAAATCAACAGCAACCCTTCACTCACAGCAACAGGTTTCCTGTAAATAGTATGTGCTGTAGCCGAGGCTACAGGACAAACCCCGTGTGACCCCTGACCCCTGCATTCTCACTTGATGTTGTCGAATCGGCTGGAGTCTGGCTTCAGGACGGTGGAGTGGCGCAGCATGCGGTGGATGGTGATGACCAGCACGACCAGGTTCAGCTGAACACAAGAGCTCAAAGGTCAGACGGCTCTTAAGAGAGCAGAAAACACTCACAAGATAGCAAGTGTCCATTTATCCCCTCGCAAATAAAGTTATTTGGCATTTTTAGTCATTTTAGTCAAAACATTCTTGCTGGGAATCGAGGGTCTAGTTGAGCACACTGCATTGTGAGATATGCAATAGTACTCCGGATGTGTTCTGCTCGTACATATATCAGTTAATAATTAATTAATTAATTAATAATTTGGTCAAATAATTGGTCAAGATATTCACTAAACTTAATGCTTAAAACATGAGTAAAAGTATTTGTGTGTGATAAAGCAATAAGTCCCAAGAAGCGGTAGTTTACAGTGAATTTATAACAGCTAAGGGGCGTTGTTAGGCACGACGCGAAGCAGAGTTAAACCCCCTTAGCGGTTATAAATTCACTGTAAACCACGGCTTCACGGGGATTATTGCTTTTATAAGACGGTTATTCCATATACGTAGTAAGGTTACACAAAATAAAACGGAGCAAATAAAGTGTAATGATATTAATAAAAACAGTATTCTTCCACCAAACAATGTAGCGCCTCAGAAACAGTTGCGGTTCCAACAAAGTGGCTGCAGAGCAACACACAAACGTAAACAAAGGTGTGTGTTTGTAGAGTAATTTACAACAGCTTCGAACACGGCTCAACCAATCAGAATCAAGGACCGGAACTCTCCGTTTTATAAAAATAAACACACACAGACACACACACGTATACTGTATGTATACACAGTATATATATACACATACATACTAAAAGAGACAGCACATTTGTAAGGTCCTTCTACATAGGTCAAGATATTCACTAAACTTAATGCTTAAAACATGAGTAAAAGTATTTGTGTGTGATAAAGCAATAAGTCCCAAGAAGCGGTAGTTTACAGTGAATTTATAACAGCTAAGGGGCGTTGTTAGGCACGACGCGAAGCAGAGTTAAACCCCCTTAGCGGTTATAAATTCACTGTAAACCACGGCTTCACGGGGATTATTGCTTTTATAAGACGGTTATTCCATATACGTAGTAAGGTTACACAAAATAAAACGGAGCAAATAAAGTGTAATGATATTAATAAAAACAGTATTCTTCCACCAAACAATGTAGCGCCTCAGAAACAGTTGTGGTTGCTACAAAGTGGCTGCAGAGCAACACACAAACGTAAACAAAGGTGTGTGTTTGTAGAGTAATTTACAACAGCTTCGAACACGGCTCAACCAATCAGAATCAAGGACCGGAACTCTCCGTTTTATAAAAATAAACACACACAGACACACACACGTATACTGTATGTATACACAGTATATATATACACATACATACTAAAAGAGACAGCACATTTGTAAGGTCCTTCTACATACAAAGGTGTAAATATGTCAAATATGTTGTAAATATGTTATAAGTAAATAAGTAAATGAATCTTACCAGAATAACAAGGGAGGCGGGGCCAATAAACGTCCAGATGAAGTAGTTATCAACCCTCAACCAGCAACTACACAAAACAAGAGAGAAATGACACACACACAAACACACCTATCCCTCCTATGAGTCCTGCAGACGGAAACACACTCACGCTTTGGGTCCTCCGTAGCTCCTGTAGTCGATGGCTGTGGAAATGGCCACCACCAGCGTGGGGAAGCCGTACGCGGAGAGGTAGTAGTACTTACGACGAGACGTCTCGCTTTCAAACACCTCCACCATCAGCACATACAGCTGCACCGTCTCCATGCAGAGCCAGCAGAACACAGACAGCAGGAAGAAGTGCAACAGACCGGCCAGAACCGGACACACCACCTGCACACACACACATACACATACACACGCACGCACACACACACACACACACACACACACCTGACGCATGAGCACTTCACTGCTGAGGTGGTCTGGTTTAGTCGGATAAAGTCTTGTTAGGTCTGATGATGTTTCATCTAATTCAGTCTGATGTAGCCTAGTTTACTCTGATGTGATCTGATTTAGGTTGACTGTTTGGTCTGGTAAGGTTTGGTTTAGTCTGATAAAGTCTTGTTTGGTCTGATTAGGTTTGGTTTAGTCTGATAAAGTCTTGTTTGGTCTGATTAGGTTTGGTTTAGTCTGATAAAGTCTTGTTTGGTCTGATGTGTGTCCAGGTTTAGTCAAATGTGGTCTGATGTAGCCTGGTTTACTCTGATGTGATCAGGATGGTCTGATGAGGTTTGGTTTAGTCTGATAAAGTCTTGTTTGATCTGATGTGTGTCCAGTTTAGTCTAATGTGGTCTGATGCAGTGCTTTACAGCTATAGGGCAGGAAGAGCTAAATAAACTTATCACTGCATCTAAACCAACAACATGCCTATTAGATCCCCTAGTTTACTCTGATGTGATCTGATTTGGGTTGACTGTTTGGTCTGGTAAGGTTTGGTTTAGTCTGATAAAGTCTTGTTTGGTCTGATGTGTGTCCAGTTTAGTATAATGTGGTCTGATGTAGCCTGGTTTACTCTAATGGTGTGGTCTGGATGGTCTGATGAGGTTTGGTTTAATCTGATAAAGTCTTGCTTGGTCTGATATGGTCTGGTTTAGGTGAATGCGGTCTGATATAGCCTGGCTTACTTTAATGTGATCTGGTTTGTTCTGATTTAGTCTGATACATTTGTGATAGGTCTGATGATGTTTCATCTAATTCAGTCTGCTGTAGTCTGGTTTACTCTGATGTGATCTGGTGTGGTCTGATTTAGGTTGACTGTTTGGTCTGATTAGGTTTGGTCTAGTCTGATTAGTGTTGTTTGGTCTGATGTGTGTCTGATTTAGTCTGATATGATCTGATGTAGCCTATAGTTTACTCTAATGGTGTGGTCTGGATGTTCTAATAAGATTTGATTTAATTAGTTAGGTCTGATGTGGTCTGGTTTAGGTGAATGCGGTCTGACATAGCCTGGTTTACTCTAATATGACCTGGTTTAGTTGGATACAGTCCTGTTTGGTTTGATGTGGTTTGGTCTTAACTTAAATATTTAATTTCCAACTAGTAAAATGCACACTGATGCGGCAAAATGTATCTACAAATGTGCGCAAAATTTCTGACCGCTTGGTCAGAATCCAAATTTTCAACAGTCTTTACGAATCTTTTTTCAATGAACAAATGATACACCTAGACAAATAAAACCATAACACTACTGAATGTATTCATTTAGTTGTTTTAGGTTAGAAGACAATTGGAAGAATTGCCATCGTACTAGCCCCACAGCTGACACACACGGAAAGAGCACCGCAATTTTACAATTGTTCAATTAAAATAAACGTATTTTGCTCCTTGGTCTGGTTTAGTCTAATGTGGTCTGGTTAACTCTGATGCAGTCTGGCGTGGTCTGGTTTGCGCTGATGAAGTCTGGCCCTCATGAACTCACGGTATAGTGTGTCTTGTCCATGCCGATGAGGAAGAGCAGCTGTGAGATGAAGAGCGTGAGGCACAGGTTCTTGTGGATGGTGGTGCGGTCACTCTGAAGGCCTCGCAGGCAGCAGAAGGTGGAGATACACAGAGCCAGACACACCAGAGAGATCACCATCCCCACCCACGTGATGACGAACAGGATCAGACCCTGAACGCCGCCGGGATACTGGCACCGAGAGAACAACAGAGCGTGAATGACTTAAGCGCGGCGTGTGAACAGACTCTGTCCTCCTGACTTCTGCTCGCCGTCTGTCTTCAGCGTGGCGTTTTGAGTGGAGAGGAACGAGCCCAGGTTCTTGTAGAGTGTGAAAACCACCTTCACCTGACCTGATGGACACACACACACACACACACACACGGTCACGTGTCAGATATACACGACTCGCTCGGCTGCGATCGATCCCACACAGCTCTCGAAATAACCCGCATCATCACACACACGTCACCACGGCAATGGCCACAGGAGCCGGTGACCATGGTGACTGTTGCCATGGCAACGTCCGGAGAACCGGCCTGGATGCGTGTTGCGTGGAGAAACCTCGTGAAGAGTGTGAGCATCTGAGACAGACAGACGGAGAGAGAGAGACTGACCATTGCGGCTGTACTGTTTGATGGTGGATGCCGACACGTAGATGGTGCTGTCGCTGTCATACGAGTTCGGGAAGGACAGATCTTTCAGCTCCATCTCTGTGTTGAGCACATACACCTCCAGATCTGAAACACACACACACACACACACACACACACACACGTTTGCTCTTTAAAAACAAACAAGCATAAAATCTAACACATCCAAATTTGGTAACATTTTACAACAAGGGTAACATTATTGTTGACATCAGTTGCACATGTTAAAACCATAGTATTTAATTTGAGTTTGTTCATAATACACAAATGTTAATTTATACAACTTGGAAAATGTATTAGCATATATGGATATCGAGATTAACCAAAACTAATAAATGCTGTAAAAATATGTTATATAAAATTGATTTGATGAAGTTAACGCAATTTCATAATTCGATTTTGTTCCGTTTGTAAATTATTTTGTACGTTAAATATTGAATCATTTATTTATTAAAAAAATCCCACTGAGGTGTTATGTAAACAAAGTTATTAACAATCTTTGTATAATATATTTAATCATCAACTGTAGCATTTGGACCAATCAGACACACATTTGTTCATTAGATTAACCAATAATCACAGACCCCTCACCCAATAAACATACTGGGTGCCAGCATGTCTGGGAACGACCCCAGGCCCCTGGTTACCATGGCAACCAGGACCCCTCAGCCAGACCAGATAAACCTTTACGAACTAATGGCATGTTGAGATTTCTCCCTCTCACCATCTTTCAACCATAGGAAAAACATAATGCCCATAAAAAGGGACTCTTCTCTAATTAATTCATAGGAAAACCTTTCTTTGAATGAGTCCTCCCGGAGGTGTGATCTCTATAGCAGATAAAGCTCTCACATCAGTGACCCGCCTCAGTCAGTCTGAGGTTCTGTTAGACTCTGAGAAGATGAGGATGTGAGCTAGAACGCTTCTGCAACCCCTAAGTTCCTGCCAGGCTTCGTCCTTGACTTTACATTTACCAAAGAGCCTAGGTCACTCTTAGCTCTTTTTCACTTTCCACTGGGAAGAAACTCCCAGTCACCATCGAGTCAGAACATCTTTGGAGTTCATCACTCTTCAAACCCGGAGGAACGTGATCGCAAGTCCAAAACCTTGAAACCATCAAGACTTTCATCCGAGACTGCATCCGTACGCTGGTTCCAGGCCAAGGCAACGCAAGTATCGTACATTTAACAAAACGAAACAGAGGTTTAGTACAAGCTGTAGACCTCGTTATAAACGGCGCTGATGGTTTCACTCAGGTGGTTAACTGACTCTTTGCATAGCTTCATTCTCTTGTTTTCCTGATGGTTTCATCCATCAAGTCTCATTTGCCCTTTCCCATATGAGTGATTGTTTGTTTAGATTAGTTATGTGTGTTATCGTTTAGTTTTTTGTGCAAAATTACATGAGTTTCTGATCCTGCTTGTGAATAATCCCCCTTGATCTTTGCTACATGCTCTAATGCATTATTAGACTACTGTAAGAAGGTTGTTTTCTGTGGCCACAAAAATATCCTTTCTTAGAGTTGAAATGAAATTACACTAAATGTTCGCTGGACGAACAGATTGGTTGATGGCAATTTAATTCTGCTACAGTTACTACTGGCAGCTGATATAAATAATTGTAATTAATCATAATTAATTGTAATTATTTATATATAATTTCCCTTTTGAGCTAATTTGCTACACAACACATTGTAGATAGTTTAAAACAGAGTTGAGGAATTTAACTTTCAAAAGTAACAATTCTACTTAAAAACTGATAAATGTGATCTGTTACTTTAAACAATATTTTGTTAAATAAATGAATACTTTTATTCATCATAGATGCATTAAACTAATAAAAAGTAAAGGCATTTATAATGTTACAAAAGATTTCTATTTCAAATCAATGCTGTTCTTTTGAACTTTCTATTCATCTGTGAATCCTGAAAAATAAAATGTATCACGGTTTCCACAAAAATATTGTGCAGCACAACTGTGTTCAACATTGATAATAATCAGAAATGTTTCTCGAGCAGCAGATCAGCATATTATACTGATTTCTGAAGATCATGTGACACTGAAGACTGGAGGAATGATGCTGAAAATACAGCTGCGCATCACAGAAATACATTACAGTTTAACAGAGATTCACAAAGAAAACAGCTGCTTTAAATTGTAATTATTTAACTGTTTTACTGTAATTTTTGAACAAACAAATGCAGCCTTGATGAGCAGAAGATACGATTCCTGAACGTCTGAGCACTGGTGTATATGAAGCAGCGCGAGCCGTACCGATGTTGGGCGCGCGGTCGCTGAAGTGACCCCCGTATAGGTTGTTGGCCAGCAGAAACGCTCCTTTCTCCATGACGTCCAGCAGCATGGTGGCGGTGTGCGACTGTTCTGTGACGTTCATGTCCTGCCACGACTCCAGCGCCTCCAAACGCAGCAGGTTATCCACCGTCTGCACCACCGCCTGACACACACACACACACACACACACACACAGGTGAGCGCTGAACACAGAGACATCAAGCATAGTGTTAGTTCTGGCAGGTCACGTTAGTCAAGCTCGCATCAGCTGACCTTCAGCTGATCCCCATCAACCTATGGGAATACGACACCTATCTAAACATTCATATATAAGGTCCCTCAGTATTATCAGCAGTTTTCGCATTGCTCAATAGCTAATTACCCTCCTCCATCCCCAGCTCCTCCTCTGTCAGTCAGGATTCAGCCTTCTGATTCTCTTTTGAATCAGACTAATTCTAAAATGTGTACATAAAATGATTGAACTTTAACAATATCTGCTATACATTTATGTTAGTTCTGTTCTGTTTACCCTGGGGGATTATTTCTGCTCTCCCTGCTCTCATCCATGACAGGTTGCATGGAGGAGCAGGGAGTTCTTGCCCAGAACAGAACCATACCGCCAATCAAAACTGTATGCTAATTGTCAATCATCTTTGACGATAGTGGTCCTGACAGAAATGTGTGTTTGCACGACTGTGTGCTGCATGATTACCTGAATAAACGCTCGACAGGTCCGCTCTCTCTTCTGAAGCTAAAAAAGACCAAGAAACTGTTACTTTGATAGTTGTTAATGTGTGTGTGTGTGTGTGTGTGTGTGAGTGTGTGTGTGTGTGTGTGTGTACAACACCTTGTTGTAGTTGCGTGTGGCCGACTCCTTGTTTCCAGGTCGCAGCGCCTGCAGCTGTGAGTCCAGAATGTCCAGCAGCTGCTCCATCAGACGCACAGAGGAAGTGACATCACCAGCGTAGACCCGCCCCCGTGTGTGATTGACAAGTACAGCAGCGATATGAGCTGCGTTCTCCCCGCTCTTAATCTACAGAGATGAGAGAGACATCAAATATCTGTTCATCCATCCATCGTCTGTTTGTCTGTCTGTCTATTTATCTATCTATCTGTCTATCTGTCTGAATATTGATCTATCTGTCTGTCTGTCTGTCTGTCTGTCTGTCTAACTGTCTGTCTATCTGTCTATCTGTCTGAATATCGATCTATCTGTCTGTCTGTCTGTCTGTCTGTCTGTCTAACTGTCTGTCTATCTGTCTATCTGTCTGAATATCGATCTATCTGTCTGTCTGTCTGTCTGTCTGTCTGTCTAACTGTCTGTCTATCTGTCTATCTGTCTGAATATCGATCTATCTGTCTGTCTGTCTGTCTGTCTGTCTGTCTAACTGTCTGTCTATCTGTCTATCTGTCTGAATATCGATCTATCTGTCTGTCTGTCTGTCTGTCTGTCTGTCTAACTGTCTGTCTATCTGTCTATCTGTCTGAATATCGATCTATCTGTCTGTCTGTCTGTCTGTCTGTCTGTCTAACTGTCTGTCTATCTGTCTATCTGTCTGAATATCGATCTATCTGTCTGTCTGTCTGTCTGTCTGTCTGTCTAACTGTCTGTCTATCTGTCTATCTGTCTGAATATCGATCTATCTGTCTGTCTGTCTGTCTGTCTGTCTGTCTGTCTAACTGTCTGTCTATCTGTCTATCTGTCTGAATATCGATCTATCTGTCTGTCTGTCTGTCTGTCTATCTGTCTATCTGTCTGAATATCTATATCTATCTATCTGTCTGTCTATCTATCTGTCTATCTGTCTGAATATCGATCTATCTATCTGTCTGTCTATCTGTCTATCTGTCTATCTGTCTGAATATCGATCTATCTGTCTGTCTGTCTGTCTGTCTATCTATCTATCTATCTGTCTATCTGTCTGAATATCTATCTATCTATCTGTCTGTCTATCTGTCTATCTATCTGTCTATCTGTCTGAATATCGATCTATCTATCTGTCTATCTGTCTATCTGTCTGAATATCGATCTATCTGTTTATCTATTGTTCTGTCTACCAGTCTACCTGTCTATATCCAGTTTGACTGTCAGTCCTTCTGATAACCCCTGACCTCTGACCTTTGACTGACCTTTTGAGCGACCTGGTTGACCCAGGGCGAGGTGCAGTTGCTGAGGTCGGGGCCTCTGGGGTTCCACACCACATCATCAGCCATACACTGATAGGACGCAATACCTGAATGACGGACAGAGAGCAGGAGAAATGAGTTAAGCTGCCAAACAGAAAACAATTGAATCGGGTGATGCCCCAGGAAAAGGAAACCCTGATAAGAGGGATTCCTGTAGAAATAGCTAAAACATCCCAAAACAAAACCCCATCAAGTCGAGCAGAGTTAGTCAGATCTTCAGGGAAAGTTAAAACTAGCTGTGAAGAAACTGACCTCGTAACACAACAAACGTCAGCGGAAAGCACAGCAAACAGGAACATAACACTCAGAAAACGCTCTGACCCATAAAATGCGCACATGAAGGGTGTGGTGATTTTTCTGGCAACATGCAATGGTTCATTCAAGATGACGAAGCTGACAGATGCATGCACACTTGTTTTTTCAACATTAAGATTTTAAGTTGGAAACATTTCAGATTTCAGAATGTTTCATTTAGTTTTTTAATCGCTTTCTGCAATTCTTAAAAATATCTAAATTCCTGCTGCATAACAAATGGAGTATTATAAATAAACATTTTCATGTAATCTCTAAATTCATTTGAGTTTATGAAAACTGCAATGTGCAATAATTAACATGCAATTAGAAAATGGCATTTAAATTCATTCTAGATGAAGTTTTCCTCTGCAGGAGACTGTGGCTTTAAAGCTAGCATTAACATATGACCTTCAAGTGCCTTGATGTAATCTGTATGATCAAGTCAAACACTGATGGTAATGACTGTTAGAATCACTGCTTGCCTCTAATAATAATGCTAAATACATTTTAAAACTATATTAAAAACTGATTTTGTATCTGGGGGCTTCGTATAAATGACTTCGACAAAGATTATGAAAAACAGAAGCCATGAAACACCTCACGACTGTCCAGAGGTGAGTTCACTGAGAGTGCAGCGGCGTGCATGAATATATTATACAAAGCCATCCACTAGAGATACGACACTAGAATAAAAAGATGTAAAATAAGACTAAAGTGCATTACACAAAGAAAAAAAAAGTGAAAACTATGGCAAGTCTCCCGCTTCCCCAATTGTTTGAAAAACTCTGAAACTTTGCTCAGATTTGCAGTCTAAAGTCACAAAATTCACTTAAGATCAAATTCTTCACCAATTTTTAAAATGTGAAAATGATGAAATTTGGAAGAGATCTCATCTCAAACTGTGCATAGATCTGCCAGGATTTTAAATGGAAAGTCAGAGATCTCAATATGAACAGAAACATTTATCATAAAATTCCCAAAGATCAAAGATCAGAGCTGTTTCTCCAGTTTTCTCTTGAGAAAACGATGAGATTCGGAAGAGATCTCAACCACATCTCAAACTGTGCTTGGATTTGCCAAGGTTTGCAATCTCAAGTCAGAGATCTCAATATTAGCTCAAAGATATCTCAACAAATTCTTTGAAGATCAAATGATCTGAGCTGTTTCTCCATTTTTTTCTCTTGAGAAAATGATTAGATTTGGAAAAGACAAAGATTATGAAAACCAGAAGACATCAAACGCCTCTCGACTGTCCACTGAGAGTTCAGCAGCGTACATTAATATATTATACAAACTCATCCGCTAGAGACACTAGAATAAACCGATGTCATCAAATGTAAAATAAGACTGCTTAAGTGCATTACACACAGAAAATGTGAAAACTACAAACAAAAGGCATCGACATCATCATCACCCACAGTCTGTTGTTATGGACATTAAAGGGCCAAACAATGTCGCTGCTGGTTACATGCTGATAAAAACATTTGGAAATGAAAGGAAATAATTTTTCAATGAAGAGATTGTCTGAAATATTCCACCACACACACCACTATATTTCCCACATTTGGCTTGACTGCAGCTAAAACACACCCACTGAATTGTTTATTTTAGCACTGACTCATCTGTACTGTGACCGCACACATGAAACCCCCCGAAACACCAGCTCACACACAAGCCCCTACTGACCGAGGGATCCTTTGGGACATGGCCTCTCCACCCTTTCTCCTCGATGAGTCGGGGGCCACTGGACCCCGCGGGTCACCCGGCCCTCACACATGGGTGTGCGCGGCCCCTGCGGGCGGCGGGGAGGCCTGACAGTCACCGGGACCGTAGCTGTGATGGGCCGCCCCGCCGGAGCCCTGTTTATAGCCCCCACCGGGTGGAAGGTCACGGACGGGACAGAAGTGGGGCTGAAGCCCCAGGACACGGTGCTGGAGAGCGCACTCGGAGGAGTGGTGGAGAGAAGAGGCGTCGAGAGAGGGTCTGAGGAGATACACAGACAAAGGTACAGTGAGGTTAAACAGAGAGCAAATGTGATGGCAATCATGGGATGCTGTTCTGATTTGAGACAGCATGTGCAAAGTGACATCATATAATTTTATTTACAACAGTTTTCCACCCAAATTTACAGATGAATGCAGACATTTCAGAACCAATTAACAGATCCAAGCATCATAAAAATCAAACTGTTCTGGTATTTTTAATAAATGTAATGGTTATGAATACAAACTCTGAGCAAAAAGTCTCCCGCTTCTCCAATTTTTTGAAACACTCTGAAACTTTGCTCAGATTTGCAGTCTAAAGTCACAAAATTCACTTAAGATCAAATGCTTGAAATGTTTGAAATGTGACAATGATGAGATTTGGAAGAGATCGCATCTCAAACTGTGCTCAGATCTGCCAGGATTTGAAATGGAAAGTCAGAGATCTCAATATGAACTCAAACATTCTCAAAAAATTCCCCAAAGATCAGAGCTGTTTCTCCATTTTTCTCTTGAGAAAACGTTGAGATTCGGAAGAGATCTCAACCACATCTCAAACTGTGCTTGGATTTGCCAAGGTTTGCAATCTCAAGTCAGAGATCTCAATATTAGCTCAAACATTTCTCATAAAATTCTCTAAAGATCAAATTATCTTAGGTGCTTCTCCGTTGTTTTCTCTTGAGGAAATGATTTGATTTGGAAGAGGTCTCAACCACGTCTTAAACTGTACTCAGATTTGCCAGGATTTAAAATCAAATGTGAGAGGTCTTAAAATAAAACCCAAAACACATTTCTCACAAAACTTTCTGATGATCAAATGATCTTAGAAATCCACTAAGGAAATTATGTGATTTGGATGAGATCTCTACAACATCTCAAAATGTGCCCGGACTTGGCAAACTTTGCAGTCTAACGTTGATCTCAAACATTTCTCATCAAATTCTCTAAAGATTAAATGATCTGAAAACTCTCCTGACAAAATGAGATTTGGAAGAGATCTCAATCACATCTCAAACTGTGCTCAGATTTGCAATGTATAGTCAGAGATCTCAACAATGAGCTCAAACATTTCTCACACAATTCTCTAAAAATCAAATTGAGCTGAGCTGTTTTTCTTTTGAGAAACAATGAGATTAGGAAGAGATTTCAATCACATCTCAAACTGTGCTTTGATTTGCCAAGGTTTGCAATCTCAAGTCAGAGATCTCAATATCTCATCAAATTCTCAGAAGATCAAATGATCTCAGAAATCCCCTGCGAAAATGATATTTGGAAAAGATCTCAATCTCATCTCATATTGTGCTCCATTTTGGCAAGATACCAAAGTCTGTGATCAAAAAGTCAAATATTTCTCATCAAAGATAAAATGATCTGAGCTGCTATAAACAAAATTGACTCATTTGGGTATGATTTTATTTCAGGAGAAACAACTGAGACAAAGTTGATCCTTCCAGTCAAACTCATGAGCTTTGAAAGAGAAACATCTGAGCAATGAACATACTCATGCTTTATTGCAACTACTGAGTCATTTGGCTCAGGATTATACATAACACATATGTGAGATCTCAATTAAGCCTCCTGAGAAATGAAAGAGCAACCTCTGAGCAATAAAAATGCTGACCTGTGGTGGGCTGTGGCGGGCTGAACTCCAGCGGGTACCGCAGGACGATGTAGTTGTTCCAGACGTACAGCTGGTTGTCTCTGGGGTTGTAGCTGATGGAGGAGATGTGCTGGTACGGGTTGGGGAACGGGATTCTCACCGGCTCCTCGTGGTTACGCCGCGTGTCGTAGGCGTACAGGATCAGGTCTCCGCCCACCTCGCTGTCATCGTCCTGGTACACGGAACGAACGGCGTACAAGATGCCACACGCCACGAACGCGTCTGACGCCATGCGCTTCTCAAAGCTCGTCTGCCACGTCCCCTCAAACCGCAGCGTGTACGGGTTCACCTGAGATACCAGCCAATCGGATTACGGAACGATTGGAAAGCAGCCAATCAGAACAATGCAGCAAGACATAAACAGGAAGTTCATATAAAAACACTCTATCGATCTTTCTCACCTGACTAACAACCAGGCGTCCGCTGTTGGCTTCAGTGGCGTATATGACCCAGAGCCCGTGTTCATCCACGGCTAGGTCGATGTCAGATTTCCCGCCCCAGCGGTACGGCGACGTGTCGTGATAGTTGGCGGTAGCAACAATAGCTTCACCGCTCTTGATGCGAGTTCGCAGGTCATATTTTACAATGTTGCGTGTGCGTTCCTTATTGTAGAACACAGCTCCGTCATACACGACAAAACCGGTGCCATCCACTCGACTCGGCAATCTGTACGTTACACAGAAACATTATTATAACATTCATACATTGTTCAACTTGTCTCACTTATAAATGCAAACTCACTTATAGGTGGTGGTGACTCTATTTTGGATGTAGTCGTCCCAGGAAGCGTATTCGTAAAGCATATCTGTGCGATAGGGTGTCCAGGGCATCACGTACAGCCTATCGCCCGCTTGCAGAGGGTCTTTACACCACGCCCCAGACTGATGCTCCGCCTCCCGCACGGAACTGGGCTCCAACACTCGCATTAATGTTCCAGGACAAACAAAAACTAGAGACGGAGAAAGAGAGAGCAATAATAGAGATGAGCAGGAGTAGAGGATGAAGCGTATTAGACTAATAAAGAATAGATCTAATGAACAGATCTATTCCACACACACACACACACACAAAACACAATCACACGACTTACACTACCTATTGCTGTATCATGAGTGCCTGTGTGTGTGAGAAAGAGAAATTTCATTCTCAAAAGATGAAATACAATGTCATTATAAGAGTGTGTGCAACCAAAGATAGACAGACAGACAGACAGACAGACAGACAGACAGACAGACAGACAGACAGATAGATAGATAGATAGATAGATAGAACAGAAGATAGAACAGAGAGCCAGATAGACGATAGATAGATAGATAGATAGATAGATAGATAGATAGATAGATAGATAGATAGATAGATAGATAGATAGATAGATAGATAGATATAGAGATATAGATAGAATCAGATTACAGACAGACAGACAGACATATAGATAGATAGACAGATAGACAGACAGACAGACAAACAGACAGACAGATAGATAGATAGATATAATCAGATTATAGACAGACAGACAGACAGATAGACAGACAGATAGATAGATAGATAGACAGATAGACACTCAAGTCGGTTACGACGACGCACTGCAGTCAGGTGGAGACCCCGATGAGGACGACGAGCATGCAGATGAGCTTCCCTGAGACGGTTTCTGACAGTTTGTGCAGATCTTCTTTGGTTATGCAAACCGATTGTTGCAGCAGCTGTCCGGGTGGCTGGTCTCAGACGATCTTGGAGGTGAAGATGCTGGATGTGGAGGTCCTGGGCTGGTGTGGTTACACGTGGTCTGCGGTTGTGATGCCGGTTGGATGTACTGCCAAATTCTCTGAAACGCCTTTGGAGACGGCTTATGGTAGAGAAATGAACATTCAATTCACAGCCTAATGCACACCTGCCTAAGGCACACCTGTGCAATAATCATGCTGTCTAATCAGCATCTTGATATGCCACACCTGTGAGGTGGATGGATTATCTTGGCAAAGGAGAAGTGCTCACTAACACATTTTTAAATAGATTTGTGAACAATATTTGAGAGAAATAGGCCTTTTGTGTACATGGAAAAAGTCTTAGATCTTTGAGTTCAGCTCATGAAAAATGGGGGCAAAAACAAACGTGTTGCGTTTATGATTTTGTTCAGTGTAGATAACGACAGACAGACAGACGATAGATAGATAGATAGATAGATAGATAGATAGATAGATAGATAGATAGATAGACAGATGTGTTTGTTTGTTTGCTGTCATAAACTGATCTGCTACATTTCAGTTCTGGTTAAGAGTTTTTGAGGTAGAATCATGAGAGAGGGGGTGGGGCTACAGGAACCTTTGGAGCCAATGAGATGCGGGTTAGTTCACACAGAGGACAGGGATTGGCTGGGAGAGCTGTCAATCACGTCACACCCACACACTCAGGTCAAGCACTTCAGGAACACGGCATGTGCACACAGTTACTAAAAGAGAAGGAGTAGTTTTCTTTATAAATGCTAAATTAACGACAACAGGTTGGTCCTGAGGGAAGCAAAGGGATGAACAGAGACGCGTTTGTCGTTTGGATCTGAGGATAAATGAGCTTCAAACAGCAAGCAAATCAAAAGGGAGAGCAGAAAACAAGTGTGTGCGAGTGTGAGAGAGAGAGAGAGAGAGAGAGAGAAAGAGAATAGAGAGAGAGAGGGGAGTTCTTCCTGGTGTTTGTAAGGTGTGTGAACAAGAGAAAGAGGAAAATGAAGGAGCTGCATCAAACTAGAGCACATCACAAGGGCCAGGGAGAAAAGAGAGAGAGAAAGAGAGAGAGAGGAAGACAAGATGAGGAGAGACAGGAGAGAGAAACTGCGGCGTTAACATGGTCTTTACCTTTTTGGTCCACTTCTATTCAAGCGTTGAAATAGAGAAGGGGAGAGAGGTATAAATGAAGAGAGAGAGAGAGAGACAGAAAGAGAGAGAGACAGGCAGAAGGTGCACAGAAGAGAGAAAAAAGAGACATTTCAGTTCAACAGCAGTCTTCCGTTTCTTTTCAAGCTTAAAGGTCAAGTGAAATTTATTAGACATGAGACAGGAGGAGAAACACATGAGGGAGAAAGACAAAAGAGAGGGGAGAGACGAAAATATTGCAACAGAGAGAGAGAGAGGTAGAGAGAGAGAGGGACAGTGAGCGAGAGAGAGAGAGAGAGAGATAGAGTGATGGTATGGTAGGGTAAGGGATAGGAACTAGCTATGCCTCAATTAAACACCACCAATCGCTGGTGTGATGGATTTAATCATCTGAATGTTCATTAGGCGTTCGTCTATCTGCCCTCGATCACTCTGTCCACTCTCCATCCCTCCACCCGCCCCCCACCCAAACAAACCCCACACATTCAGCAAACAGATTATTAGACAGTCACATTCAAACAGGCCTATTCACACCGCAGCCGGAAACTACACGCTCATCAGCTAAATCAGATTCATCTGCTTCCCTCGCTCCTTCAGGAGCGTGCTCAAACACGCATTCGATTGGTCGATGCACTCGTAAGAGCTGTTGTTGTGCGGCGCGCCAAAATATACAGACCGTTATTCTGCTGCGTGTCAGGCGCTGTGTGTTCTAGATCAGGGAGGCCAGCTAATCAATGTGCTTTAATTGAACAATGTGTACTTTTATTATGTTGTTAGCACTTTAAAAGCCATTAATGGTCTATGAAAGGCACTGGTGGTTTTGCTGTTTTCTGAACACATATTGTGCATATTTTAGTACTATTATTTAGTTTAAACCTAGTGATTTTGTTGTGCGTGTGTCTGTGTTCTTTTTAAGTTTTTTTATTCTAGCTTTTTTTTTATATCTGTACTTTTATTATGTTGTTAGCACTTTAAAAGCCATTAATGGTCTATGAAAGGCACTGGTAGTTTTGCTGTTTTCTGAACACATATTGTGCATATTTTAGTACTATTATTTAGTTTAAACCTAGTGATTTTGTTGTGCGTGTGTCTGTGTTCTTTTTAAGTTTTTTTATTCTAGCTTTTTTTTTATATTTAGTTTTTTTTTCTTTTTCTTAGTTTTAGTTTAGCTGTTTTCAGTTTTAGTAATGTATTAATTTTGCTGTGTTTGTGTCAGTTTTATTATTTTTTTAATATCTATTTAGTAGGGGTGTAACGGTACATGTATTCGTATCGAAAAACTCAATCAGTGTTTCAGTTGCAGAGAGACGTCAATAAAGCAGCTTGTAAACGAAATGTCACGTAGCATTTAATTTACCTCAAGCAAGTCATCAGTGGCCACAGCTCGTTATTTGCTAGAGAAATGAAGTCTAGAGAAGAGCATTTTGTGAACTAGTTGTGACAGCCGCTGTGTAAATGATTAGCTTATATTTCAACAACAAATAGAAATTGTATAATTTAAAAACTGCATTATGTGCCATTTACATGTTTGCATACAAAGTTGTTGATTATATAGATTTGTTCAGTAAAGTACTGTTTAATAAAGAGTTTTTCGTCCTGCTTTACCGAAACCATACCGAGCCGTGACGTTAAAATCGAGGTGCGTACCGAACCGTCAAGTTTGTGTCCCATTAAACCCCTACTATTTAGTTTTTTTAGTTTCAGTGTAGTTATTTTCAGTCTAGTTTTATTTGTAGTCATTTCTTTTTAAGTTTTAGTTATTTTATTGCGCGTTTTTGTTGGTTTGATTAATTACCTGTTTTGGGGTATGAGCACTGAGAGAGCAAACAGAGACTCCAGCGCCGCCCTGCAGGAGGAGACAGAAAACACACCCAGCCCAACAGCACTACACCCAGCGGAGGAGTGGAGAGAGGAGCGACGGAGGGAGGAAGAACGCAAACACAGGGAGGAGGTGAAGACAGGAGTGAAGAGGAGAGCAGACAAGCCTGGCGTATACTTTCTGACTCTTCATTAGAGCAGATGCGTCTCTACGACAGCCTACTATACGTCTGTTCATGTTCGGAAAGACAAACTACCGTTATACTATGAATACAAGGGATCTAAAGAATAAACAAAAGCTATTACACACTCATACTGGATCTCCAGGTATTTGTAAGTACCAGGACAGGGGTCAGGAAAAACGTCTGCCCCGGCGACAACTACACACTGGGTCCTGTTATTACACCTGAAACACACACACACATGATCATCACACACTGTTATTACACCTGAAACACACACACACACACATGATCATCAGTCTCGCACTGCTCCACAGCCACACAGAGGAGAGGAGTCGCCAAAGACGTCAATAACTGTGTGAGAACATCTGAGAGACGCTTCAGACTGAGATCATGTGAATCATCTCTCATCAGCTCAATTCAATGAAGGAGACCCGCTCATCTCTCTCTCTCTCTCTGTGGAAATGGACAGAGTGAAGCAGCATTGATTAGTTCTTCTAGGAAACAGCAGCAGCTCAAACACTGGGGAGACACGCTGACGCCAAAACACTCAAACACACACATAATCTCATCCACACACACATATCACATACTTACAGCGCCTTTATATAAAGCTAACCATTATGACCAACACATTAGAAACATTACTTACTTTAAAGAAAAATAATTTTGTGAAAGGAGAACATCTTTACATTACTCCAAAGACAGGTTGTATCAGATTTAGCTCACTTTTTGAAGGCAAATTTGTCACAAATTATATATATATATATATATATATACACTCTAGGTGTAACAGTATACAATCATGACAGTTCGGTATGTACCTAGTCGGTTCTGACGTCACAGTTCAGTTTCAGTACAGCACGAGGAAAAAAACGAAACATATATACAGGTATATATATATATATATATATATATATATATACCTGTATATATGTTTAGTTTTTTGTATGTATATATATACACATTAAATTCAACAATGGCTTACTGAACAAATTGCTTTTTCTTTAAATAAATTCAATTACAATGAAAATTTTAGTATACGGCGATATGTCGAGCCACATCAAAGATCGCCAAAACGTCATGTATTGTCTGAATTTCCCCAAAAAATGAAATGATTTGTTCGGTACACATGTGTACTGAACCGAAAGACCCGTACCAATATACACTGCCCTAATATACACTGTAAAAAAAAAAAACATATTACTAATTGAATAAGAAATCTGTGGTTACCTTGATGAATTTATCGGCTGAATGAGTCATTTTTAATTTAGTGAACGAATCAATTCAAACTGACAAAACAAACTAGCATTACTCTTAATGCCAAATTCTGTCATGAAACTGTAGATGACGCAGGTTGCTGGGTCCTTAACGTAAACTGACGATATTCTCAGCATTAAACGACTTGGCACAAGCTGATTGGTTCATGTTGCATAAGCAGTTAATGAGCTTGCTGCTTTACATTTAAATGGCTGGTTAGCATTCGCTTGAGCATTATGCAGCGCACTTTCAGAGTTCCTCCGAAACCCTCCACCTTCCCCAGCTCCACCTGTATAGATTTTATATGCTATTTGTGCAGCAGCAGTATGTCTTAATCGGCATATGTATGGGCAGTAGCAAGTTCCTGTACTTGCTTGCAGCAACAGAAGCAGCAATAATCTACAACTACAGCAATAACCAGCAGCAGCGTAGCAGATGTATTCCACCAAGACCAAGTACATTAACATTGTCATGTACATTACCATGCTAAAATCTTCCATGAGTTTTCATGACAGAACTGCGGTTATGCATAGAAGAGAGAATCTAAGTGTGAGTTGATTTGTACCTGTGTGACATGATCTTGAACGCGTCTGGCTGGTAGCACTGCACGTTCTCCATCTGGAAGGGGTCGGCGTCGCAGATCTTGTCGTCGGTGCGGCCGTAGTTGGCCGTCTCGATCATGATGACATCACTTCCTGGGCAGCGCAGCTCGATGGGGTATCCCTCACACGCCAGCTCTCTCCTCATCAGACCGAAGGGCATCGCCGCTCGACTCAGACCTGATGATCACAGACACACAGCGTCACATCACTTCCTCAACACACAGATCACACAATCACAGCCTCATGACGGGTTTCTCTCTCACACTCAACATCTGTCTGCACCTCAACAAGATCATGTGATCCACTGTCTGTCTGTCTATCTATCTATCTATCTATCTATCTGTGTCTATCTATCTATCTATCTGTCTGTCCGTCCGTCCGTCCGTCTATCTGTCTGTCTGTCTGTCTATCTATCTATCTATCTGTGTCTATCTAATCTGTTTGTCTGTCTGTGTCTGTCTGTCTATCTATCTGTCTGTCTGTCTGTCTGTATCTATCTATCTATCTATCTATCTATCTATCTATCTATCTATCTATCTATCTATCTATCTATCTATCTATCTATCTG